>NC_081418.1:87405253-87707128 GCF_949786415.1 Peromyscus eremicus | reverse complement strand
TAATTAGGGATACTTAATGTTGTATATTTTGCATATTGAAATTATGACCATTAACATGAATTTCAAATACTTTGCCCATGTGGACATTTTATAGAAGTGGTCATTTTTGTATGAATCTGATTCTAGTGGTTATTGCATTTTCTCATGAGAAACACTATGAAGAAATAAAGTAAACTGACATATATTCAAGTTATACAATATAGAATATAATATATCTATTCTTTAACATCTTTTAAAGTGTAGAAACAATACTCAATTATCTATGAAAGTATCTACTTTTCAATTTTTTTTAATAAGACAATTTTTCCAACAATATATCCTAATGATCATGCTTTCCTCTCCCTCAACTCCTACCAAACCCTTTCCATTTTGCCATATATACAACTCCATACCTTCTTTCTCCTTTTCTTAAAAAAAATCAGGCAAATAAAAAAAAAAGCTTAAAAAAATAAGTAGAAGAAACACACATAAACACAGAGAAAAATTTGTCACTGCTAGGTAGGGTGGTATATCTGGATTTAAACTAGAAATTTTGTATATTAAAAAGATTACTAGATGTGCACATCATTCTCATATACAAAGTGTCTTTAGTGCCCATTTTGATGGCCTTGAGGAAAGCTCCACTCTTTTAGTTCATTTATGAACTCTAACAAGAAGAAAGAAAGGAAGATTAAGAATGAGGAAATCTTCATGCCCAGTTCTTCAGTTGGTTGGTTGTCAAATCAAGCTACAGATCATATTGGACTTACAGGTTGGCCCCTGTCCCTAAACTGCATGTTCACATTAACTAATAGTTACAAAATGTAAGACACAGATAAGAATAAATTGTACTGGGCTTCTGTAAAGAAATGTTTCCTCTTAACTTCATTGAGTATGAATGAGCAAGATTATGAGAAAAAAAGGGGAATGATGCACTTTAAGAATGCATAGTATTTAAAGAAAACATGTTTAAATTTTTTTATAGCTACAATTGGTTCAATTCAATAAACCAAGTACTTTAATAGTAGATGTTACACATTTCTTTACTGTTTACTTCATAAAATATCCTGGCAAAAGCAACTTAAGGCAGAATGAGTTCATTTTGCTTACAATTCTAGGTTACAGTCCATGATTACAGGAACTCAAGGAAGAAAGTTAGATTACATCCACAGTTCTGAGCAAAGAGTTATGGATCAATGTATTCATGCTAGTGCTCAGCTCACTCACTCTGTCCTTTCCATTCAGTCCAGATCCCAGCTCATGACATGGTAGTGTCCACATCAAAATGGGTCTCCCCACCTCCGTTTACTCAATTAAGAAAATCCCTGCAGGCATGACCACAGACAAACTTTGTGTACACAATTCTTCACCAAGATTCCCTTCCTGATGATTCTAGATTGAAGAAGTTGACAATTAAAACCAATCATAACAGTAGGAGACAGCATTTGGCAAATGGCTCCTTTGGTTTGAAGTGTTATATTTTTTTCCTGACTATTAAAATTTTGCATTTCTCAGATCATGCAGATTAGAATCAGCTTTGAGTGTAAGCTTGCCCTTGTTGTGTGGTTTTGAGACCAGCCTCAGGAAACTTCTTTGGTCTGGAAGCAGGAGGGCACATGTGTTGTATCATGCACAATTGCACCTTTTCTAGGTTACTCACACTCCTCAAGCTAATTGTGGAGCACACATACACATATTCCCACAAGAAAGCCAAACTGTGAGACTGTATATGTATTCTCACCATTTTTTCCCATGGATATTAGCATTTTGTGATAACTGCATTCATATAGTAAGGAATTATATTAATCTTAACACTGTGTTTTTAAGTACATGAATCAACAAATAAAGGAAGATATCTTCATTTATGATGAGGCTCTAAAACAGGAAAACATTCCGAGATTCAAATATTTCATTATATGCCATATCATTTCCTGTAAGGAAGTCTTTACCCCATGCTCTTACAGAAGAAACAAGTATTAGGAAAATCAAAGTATATATCAAAAGTCTATGAAGCAACAAGTAATCATGAAATTCTCTAAGCAATTTTGACCTTTGAGTCATTGCTGCTTCCATTGTCTACACCTACTTGATTGCTATAGATGGAGAAAATGATCTAATGATAAGGTGTCCCTGTAAAAAACCTGAAAGTAAACTCCTGTGACTTGGTTCCTTGTTTGACAGATGACAAAGGGAAAGTGAGGATCACAGTAGTTGTGACAGACAGGATGACTGACACTCAGATACAATTCATTCAGTCCACGTACTTCACTTAAGGAATTTCCAAGGACAATAACATTAAGAGTTTGAGATATTATAGAGACTGTAGATATAGGGAATATTTACAGTGATTATTTTCCAAGATTACTACCTAGGAAAATACTAGTTAGTTTTCAACAAGGGAATCAATCACAAGTTGATTTTGTGAACCCTAGAAGGTCTTAGAACCCCACACTAATTTGAACCCTCTACGTAATCATCTTCTACAAAGTCTGTGTATGAAGATGAGTTCTAAAGAAATTTTCTGAGTGTAGGAAATAGGAAAAAAAAAATGAGATTTTCTTAAAAGAAGTTTAGGATGCAAGGTCTTAATAAAATCTTATATTTTATTAAGACCTATAAAAGGTCTTAATAAAAATCTGGGTGCTATGTCTTAAACACCATCTTTAAATCTTGTATTATCCGACATCCAAATAGATGGGGAGGGAGGTGGCATTCCTACTCTATGGGACATATTGAAACAAATAATTTGTTCAGGAAATTACAGACTACTTCTGCTTTCTGAGTAAATCATCACATGCAGAGGCTTAATTACCTTCTATGGGATTTAAGTCCCTAAGAAAATCATCCTACAGAGGGTCACTCGGAAAACTGGCAGCCAGGCCACATTGTCAATATCCACACAGTTCATTGAACATAGAGAGGTTGAGCTGGTGCCTGCGTGGATCCTTGACCCCTACCTTCCAGTCTTTTTGGTGCATGAAGGTACTCTGCAAGCTACTGAAAAGGAACTGTGAATACCAACCCAGCTACAAAAACCTTGTTCTGCGATCTGTCCTCTGTGCAAGATATGCTGGGGCATTGGTGGCTCAGAACATGCAGGAGTAGCTAACTAATGTCTGGTTTAACTTGAGGCCCATCTCATGAGTATGAACCCATGCCTAACAGTTCCTGGATGGCCAGGAATCAGAGACTGGATAGCCCAGAGACCTAAGAGAGAACCAAACATGACTTCCAAAACTCAACTAAACTAAAATAAATGAACTGAAATGATTCCTAATGATATTCTGCTGTACTCCTAGATCAGTGTCTTGTTCAGTATTCATCAGAAATGTTTCCTCCAGCATCAGATGGCAGCAGACACAGAGACTCACAGTCACATATTATGCAGAGAGAGAGTCTAAATTAGAGTTATCCATTGTTTTCCTCCCATAAGAACCCTGTGAGAAAAGGGGGGTGGATATTATAGGGGTCAGAGGGGATGGAGGACACCAGGAGAAAATGGTCCACTGCATCAATTAAGCAGGCCTCCTATTGGCTCAGAGACTGAAGTGTCAAGCACTGGGCCTGCATGAGTCTACACCAGGTCCTCTGAATATATATATGTGTGTGTGTGTGTGTGTGTGTGTGTGTAAATTATAGCAGTTAGCTTGGTGTTTTGTGGTACTCCTAACAGTGGGATGAGGTGTGTGTCTAATACTTTTGCCTGTTCTTGGGACTCTTTCTCCTATGGGCTTGCTTTTACCTTGGTGTAAGAGCTTTTATTTTATCTAATTGCATCTTGTTTGGTCCTGTTTAGCTGTTCTCTCTTGGAGGTCTGCTATTTTCTGTAGGGAAATAGAGCAGGAGTGGGAGAGGGGAGATGGGACAGAGCAGCTGGAAGGAGTGGAGGAAGGGGGAACCATGGTTGAGATGTATTGTATGAGAGAAGAATTTATTTCCAATAAAAAAATTATTTAAAAAAATCCTAAGAAAAGAGAAAGTTGTACTATCGTTTGCTGTGCTTGGACAGTTCACCATCATGTTTTACTTGTACTGCAAGTTCATAATAGCCAAGGCAGTTCTTGTCATCATATATACAACCTACTCTTGTCAGCAACACTTGGAAGACTGTAGGGATATAAGGTTCTGCTCCAAGTAGTTATAACGAGACAAAAACAGCTGTCAATCTTAATCATTCAGAGCCAATGTATCTGTCCTGGTGCCACTCTTGGCTAGTAACGAAGATTAGATTCAAGCTCAGTAAAGTTATCAAAGTATATTATCTTCCCCTTTAGTAACAAACATGGTAGGAATTTCTCAGGGGCCACTGATTTCTGTTAAATAATTTATTCTGATTTACTCTATGCTCTTCTAAATTTTTTTCACTAATATTCTGAGATTAATTTGTTCTTAAAAGCACTGTGGACATTTCAAGGTATTAGTACCATACTTATTGGTTTACTGGCCACACAGAAATAGCCATGGCCCACTGAACTTGTTTTTAGGTATCCACTAGAGAAGACCAATTGGACAGGGGTTCAAATCACGAGTCTTCAGGGTGATTATACTGGGTGTTCAGGTCACCAAGAAAGTCCTTAGATTTTATCACATTTTGCTTTTAAGCACAAAATATACATCTCAGTTAGCAAGAACATTTAGCCAGAAGCAGAGCTACAGAAGCCAAAAGTAAGGTTGGTATGTTTTGGGACTTTCCACAGAGCTATGGACTTTGATGGACTAGGTCTTTGCCCTCATTTTGGTAGGTAGTGCTGCCTATATGCTGGGTTCTCTGGTCTGAATGGTACTTCTGTTTTACCATCAGATGTATTGATGTCTGGAGGCCTGTTACAAAATTCTTAGAATTTTGTATGGGGATTATAAAACAGGAGATCTGACTTCTGCTTTAGGTAAAACATATAAAGTGTTTTGAAGTTGAGAATTAAAATAACCATATCATTTTATGCTTTGAGTGCTTTGGAGCTTTGGATGATCTGATTATTTTCCAAGCTAGTGAATCATGCTCAATTATATTTGATTTAGAATCAATGCAAATGTTTATCTCTTTCTATTTCCTATGTAAATACTTTGTGGTGTTTCTCTAAACTCTGTGTGTCTTCATATTAACAAACCATACATTCTAACAATTACTGTAAGAAAGTATGTCACTTCTGTCATTTATAGAATCTCAAACTCAATTGGACTACATAATATGCATTTAACTTAAGTTTTCTTTTTGTAGATCATAAAACAATGAAAATCACAAAGGTGATACTTACTAGAATCAACACAATATTTAGTATGCACTTCCTCTGAATTAGGCACTGTAACAAATATGTAGTATATTTTATCTTACATTATTTTATTTTACATAATAAAATTGTAATAATTTTCTTATTTTCATAGTTTTGAAGACAGAGTAAGATTTTTCAGGCACACACAATGAATAAGTCTAAGAAGTGACTCAGTGTTGTTCATTTCAGCCCAGTTTTCTTGTTATTTAGAGAGCATATTAAACCCTAAGATACTTTACAGTCTTACATTCTAGTTTTCCATCAAAGTCTGGTTTTTTTTGAGTCACTTTATTACTATGCTTTAAACTCAAGTTGTTTTAAATCAACAGGATTGTTAATAATTAGTAGTTTTCACAATGCATCTACTACAGATGCTAAAAGTAGGGAAAATATGAGTAAGAGGAAAAAAAAAAACAAAGAAGAGTGGAATGAAGCTCTTTATCCACAAAGCCCTAGCAACACACATGAAAGAGTATGGTATTTTCACTATATGGACTCATTATTTCTTGGGATAATAACTTCCACAAATTGACTTTCATGGTACAGTGAAGCTCATTTTATTTGCCTGGAAATGGTCTATTTCAAATTTTTTAAAGGAAAAGATTCTGTAGCTTCACTGCTTTGGGATTTGTGGGAAATTTTCATTGTCCCCAAGATCCTGATTCTTTTCTGATTCATATAGACTCTGGTTACAATCCTTTTTATTCTTCCTGTTTCCTGAGTGAATGAAATCATTGTTATATGGCTACTTACTTGCCAAACATAAAACTATTTTTCATGTCTGGCCAGGCTATTCCTGCAGGAATCAGCACCCATGGTCCAGAAGTGAGATATGATCAAGGTTTCAAATAATCATCTTCATGGAGAAGATTGTGTCACATTAGAATTTGAATAGTATTGCTTTTGCGTTCCCTGTGCCAACAGATGCATTTTATATAGTCTATTCTTTTCTGAATCAATGTCTTAGACATATGCTAGGATCACAGGAACACACTTTTCTTTTCTCTTTGTTTTGAATTGCCCAAGTTACTCTATTTAGTGCTCACATAGAACAATGAGTCTCATTATGGCATTTCATACATATGCACCATTTTAGGGGTATTTGCTCTGCCCATGACCTTGGGCTATAGGGCCTGAAGGAGGTGGTGCTTCTTGTTGTTGTACATTATCTCTTAAAAAGAAAGGGAGAGGGGTCATGGCTTTGTGCCCATATTGGGTGCCACTTCTTAAGATTAATCCACATGAGTCTGTTTAGTGGGTAATTGGGATTTATTAAGATAGAGGAAATACACATGAATGCAGAACTGAGTAACCACCTGAAGTCTTCGTCTTTTCTGTCCAGGAACAGTTCACCTAGCAGTTCCATCAGATCAGGAAGCAGGCATCTGGGAGAAGGAGCTCTTGACCCTTCTCCTTTTCCTTTTAAGAAGACACATACAACAGCAAGAAGCACACCTCCTTTGGTCACTATAGCCCAAGGTCGTGGGTGGAGCAAATACCACTACACACCTATATTATCTATTGTGACTAAAGTCTACCCACTTGTTGATTTTACTTACAATCAAGTGCATATCTAATTGCTTCTTCATCATATATTTGTTTGTTTTCCACAAAATCAGAAAACTCATCTAAAAGCAATTCTATACAGTGAGAGTGGTAACTGGTATGATACAGAAGTGATGAGGTTTGTTATTAGGGATCAGTGGTCTTTCTTTTATTTCCTAAGAAAAAAAAAGTGGTCCCATTTTTTCCCTTTTTTGTCTCCTAAGACAAAAGTTATTATGGGTTAGGAAAAATTTCTTACTGAGTAAAGGCACTTGAAGCCAAACGTGGTGACCTGCATTTTGTTCTTGGGACAGAAATATCTCTGGAAGAAGAGGTCTGACTATTACAACTTATTCTCAACTCTGACCTTAATATGCATTCATTGCTGAGTGTGACCCCTCCACATTAAAAAAAAATACATCTTAAAAACTACTTTAAATAATTTTGAAATTTGTAGATTATTCCTAAGTAGGTAAACAATTTGCTAGTATCTTTTTGTTACACACACACACACACACACACACACATACACACAACACACATACACATGCACACACATGCACTTCCTTCTATTTAAGATGAAAGATAACAAGGTCTTCTCTACCACTCAATAAAATATCAGCTCCATGCTCTTTGACTTCCAAAATTACTAAATATGAAAGTATAATTTCTTTAGGAGTTTTCTGGGCTTGTTTGTTTTGTTATATTGAGAACATGAACTGAAATATGTCTATTTAATGAATTTTTAACAACTAATTAAATGGCAAGTATGTTAGAAAGAGACTTCAGATGATGAGACTTCAGATTATGTTTTTCAATTAAAAGGCAAGACATGACATGACCTGGCAAAGTAAATGGATACAAGTTTATCTATTATAATTTTTGTTATGAACAGGTAGATCAGGAATGGTCATGAGCAGTAAAACTTTAATAGAAAGAAATACCTGAGAGAAAATATAAAATATATGTTTACTGACTATAGGCTGAATCAAGTTTGATAGGTAGGTAGAAAAATATTGAATTAAGTTTTACTCTGACAAAAGAGTAAACAAAACAAATAAATACAAAATTTAGTACATAAATTATATTTGAGATTATAAGTAGGGTTAGAATTCTCATAATTTCAATTCACTTTAAGAACAATTTAAAGTATACAGTACCATGGTCTCCTGTTTTTGCTCCATTACCATAATATTTTATTTCCAAGTGTTTGTAATATATCTTAAGATCTTGAATTGTAATCCCTCATTGTTCTTTTTGTTTAGGATTGTTTTGATTATACAGGGTCTTTTGAGGTTCCACAAGAATCTTACAATAGTTTCTTCTTCCCTGTGAAGCATGAGATAGTGATTTAAGTGGTATTGCATTGAATTTGCAAATAGCTTTGGGTAAATAGATCATTTTCACAATATTTATTATAACAATCAATGAACATGGGAGTTTTGTAGCATGAAACTTTGAAGTTCTTATTAATAAAATCAAACCTGAGGCCAGGTATTTGGGTGAATACTAGAAGTTCAGAGAGACAGAACAAGTCACAGCTTCCTCACCTTGCCAGTTTCTCAGCTGGTCTTGTTTCCTCAGACTGGAGGCTCATCTGTGTCCTCATCCCAATGGCTCTCAGCTGAACTGCTTCTCGAAAGCCTGAATGTTTCACCAGCCAAATGCTTCTAGTTTCTGGTCCTCACGCCTTATATACCTTTCTGCTTTCAACCACCACTCCCTGGGATTAAAGGCTCACGTTCTGGGATTAAAGGCATGTGTCACCATGCTTGGCTGTTTCCAATGTGGCCTTGAACTCACAGAGATCCAGAGGGATTTCTGTCTCTGGAATGCTAGGATTAAAAGTGTGAGTGCCACCATTTTCTAGCCTCTGTACCTAGTGGCTGTCTGTTCTCTGACCCCAGGTAGCTTTATTAGGGTACACAATATTTTGGGGAACACAAGACCACCACAGAGTTTTCCCATTTTCAAGTGTTTTTCTGTTTCTTTTCTTTCAGAGGTTTAAAGTTTTCTTTATAGATGCCCTTTACTTTCCAGATTAGGTGTATTCCTAGATATTTTACTTTCTTTAAAGCCAAGGTGAATAGGAGTGTTTACATGTTCCCATTCTCTGTATTTTTATTGTTGTTTTATATTATAGCTGTTTATTTGTACAAGTTATTTCTGTATCCAGTAACATTATTGAATTTTAAAAATAGTATCTTGAAGTGTGCTGGTAGAATTTTTGGCATCTTTAATGTAGTATGATATCCTCTACAAGTAGGCATAGTTCAATTTCTTTTTTCTGTCATTAAATACCTTTAATTTCCTCACCTTACCTTATCACTACAGCCAGACTTTTCTCATTATTTACTTATTTATTATGGTTTTTCAGATAGGGTGCCATGGGATGTCATTCTATATGCTGTCAATTTGTGGTGCTCTGGTTGATAAATAACATACTGATTGTCCAGTAGCCAGGCAGGAAGTATAGGTGGGATAAGCAGAAAAGGAGAATTCTGGGATGAGAAAGGGCTGACTTAGAAGTTGCCAGCCAGACACAGAGGAAACAAAATGACAAGGCAGAAGTGAGAAAAGGTACAAAGCCACGTGGCTAAATATAGATAAGAATTATGGGTTAATTTAAGTGTAAGAGCTAGTCAGTAATAAGGCTGAGCTAATGGCTGAGCAGTTATAATTAATATAGCTTCTGTGTGTTTACTTGGGGATGCTAGTGGGAGAGATTTGTCCCAGCTGCTGTCAGGCCAGGACACAGGAAAACTTCCAACTACAATAGGGTTTCTCTGTGTACTAATGACTGTCCTAGAACTTCCTCTATAGATAAAGCTGGCTTTGAACTCACAGAGATCTGCCTGCCTCTGCCTCTGAGGTGCTAGGATTAAAGAAGTGTTTCCCTGCTACCAACACTGGGCTCACCTTTCTTCCCTCCCTCCCTCCCTTACTTCCTTCCTTTTTTCTTTCCTTCTTCTTCTTCTTCTTCTTCTTCTTCTTCTTCTTCTTCTTCTTCTTCTTCTTCTTCTTCTTCTATTTAAGCAGACTGGTTAAGAGACTTATTATTGAACATGATTTGGTAGGGTACAGGAAAGCATTGTGGAAGCTTTCAGGAATGCAGAGCTCAGAACTGTTCCAGAGGACTACCATTGAGGATATATTTGACCCCACAGCCATCAGGAATGAGCCCCTTGTTCTACCTTTCTTAACTCTTGATTATGTACATTTTTTTAATGCCAGTCTCAAACTCTGTCTTCTGTCCTGTCTCCTTAAACTACTCACTTACTGAATGGTTTTTGTGCTTTTGTTAAGTTTAGCTCTTTTCTTTTCTGTTTGCTCCCATTCTTACTTTATTTCTAGTTTGACCTGAGTTCTTGCAGGCTTTCATTGTTTTAAAGGGTAGATTGTTGTCATAGATTTCTGCCGTAGGACTTGGCACTTAAGGGAACTCTTCTTTTTGTCCTTACTGACTGCTTTCTCTTCCTACACATAAGGCAATCTCTTCTAGTATATCTAACTCATTTCTTTTACATAAATAAATATCATTTTTCTAAATTATGCCTAAATACTAATATTTAAGTTTCAAAGTTTTGATTTTAGTCACATCCTATCCATGGCTTGAACTCACTACAATGGGCACAACACACACACACACACACACACACACACACACACATACATACACATACATACACACACACACATACATACACACACACACACACACACACACACACAAACACACACACTCAGAGACAGAGACATAGATAGAGACAGAGAGAACCAATAGTCTAATCTCTACTTGTCCTGGTGTAGAGTGCATAACTTTGTGTTTTAACTAAAAGTTTAAATGTGCTTTGATATTTCCTAGGAATGGACTTTAAATGAAAATATTTCACCAAAAAATTGTAAACTTCAACTACATTGAATAGAATTTTATAATATTACAGTTTAAACTGAGGAACAATTACTTAATTATTGTATACTTAATATAAATGTATGCTTTTCTATGCTTAGGATATAATTACAATTGATCATTTTCACTTTCATGTGCAATGTATGTATTAATTTTTCAATGAGTTTAAAAATGTAGTCACCACTTAAGACTATGAAACTTGGGTCCAAATTTTCTTGGAAAATTTCAAGACTATGTTTGAAACAATTTACATTTTTTTCCATGTTCTTGAATTGATTCTTTCATTATTTTTTCTTTTTATAGAATTTCCTACAGGCTTGCTGTATTAATTTCTACCGCACTCACTCTCTCCTCCAACTCACTCTCTAATTCCTAAAGTCTCCTTTAATTTTTATTATTACACGTATGCACACATATAAACATATGTGTGTATTTGTATACACACACAGATATATATATATATGTACACATATATATGTGTATATATATATATATATATATATATATATATATATGCCATTAATTGTCTACCACCAGGGATGGGGTATATATTTCTGCTGCATTGGCATGCCAACTGATATCATTATGCAGGTCTTGTTTAGGAGACAATATTTTTGAGATTTCATTGAGATAGGTAGCTTCCATGTGTAATTTCTTTGTGCCTCATTTATTCACAGTTGAAAGGAGAAGTGAATTGTATAACTTGAGGTGTTGATATGAAAAACTAGTAAATTTACACACTATAGAGTGTAACATGTATTAAGTGTTTCACATAAGTTAGTATATATTAACACCATTATGTTAAGTGTCATATTGTACATTGGTGTTACAAAATACACAATTAATTGTGTTCATATTCTTTTCTGACCTTATGAAATGTATAATACACCAATATACAAAAGTAGATCATACAAATAGGGAATACTGAGATATGATATATTACCTGCTCAATATAAGGGATTACTTCTCCTTATGGATGGCCTCATCTGGGGAATGGCATACACCACACTTTAAGATGGGATCAAATTTACTCTGTTTTAAAGTGAGTATTATTGACATAGAAAAAGCTGAGCTCTCACCTCAGAGGTTATGTGAAATAGGTTAATCTCAAGCCACAATGGAGTGACCACAACCCAGGACTATATATCCAGGTGTGGTGGTATTGTGTTCCCCAAAATATTGTGTACCCTAATAAACTTATCTGGGTTCAGAGAACAGAAAAGCCACTAGATTCTTAGGATAGGCAGTTGTAACACATGCCTTTAATCCTAGCATTCCAGAGACAGAAATCCATCTGTTCAAGGATACAGCCAAGCATGGTGACTCACGCCTTTAATCCCAGAAAGCAAGCCTTTAATCCCAGGGAAGGATGGTAGAAAACAGAAAGGTATATAAGGCGTGAGGACCAGAAACTAGAAGCATTTGGCTGGTTAAGCTTTTAGGTTTTGAGCAGCATGGTTCAGCTGAGAGGCATCCAGTCTGAGAAAACAAGATCAGCTGAGAAGTTGGCCAGGTGAGGTTATCTGTGGCTTGTTCTGTCTCTCTGATTTTCCAGTATTCACCCCAATACCTGACTCAGGTTCGATTTTATTAATACGAACTTTTAAGATTCATGATACATCTAGGTTTCCCAAATATAATGTTAAAATTCAGAAACAGTTTTATGGAGTCTTTATAGTAGCAGAATAAATAAAATTTAAATCTACTTAGTATAATTTTGCTAATTTGTTTTGAGGTTCTAATACCAGGGTGTAGCTACTTGTATATTCTTGGATGCACAATGATTTGCTTCTATTATGGAAGTTTGTCCCATAAGGACCCAGAATAGAGGTTCTGAATATGTAAGCTTATACAAGTTGGAGAGGAAGAAGGTACCCTCCTTTAAGTCAGACCTGGCAAATCACTTCTGGGGATCAATGTGAATAAATGCACTGAACTGTGTAAAGATCATGCTGTCCTTGTAATTTAGTGTGGTGGTATTTTATTTGTGCTATAACAAATAAAGCTTGCCTGAGAATCAGAAGGAGGAGCTAGCCACTAGTTAACCATAGAGGTATGGAGGTCTGTACAGACAGATAGGAAGTGATAGAGCTAAGCGGAGAGAGGAAGTGATAAGGTGGGGTGGAGAGAGGAGCTCACTATCTTACAGCAGAGGATTTTGTAGTGGTAAAATCTAGTGGCTTGCTCTCTTCCTCTCTGATCTTTCAGCTTTTACCCTAATATCTGGCTCTGGGTTTTCTAATAATAAGACCCCTTAGCAATTTGTGCTACAGTTTAATCCCCCAGGATTCTACCTGAGCTACTTGTTCTGATCTAAGGACAGATGAACCCCATTGGTGATTATCAAACTGCAAGTCTGTTTTCTCTTTCTGTTTGTCCTAATAGCTCCCTTGTGGTGATGTTTTATTTATGCTGAAATGTGATATTTTATTTGTATGTTAATAAATAAAGTTTACCTGGAGATCAGAGGTCATAGGGAGCCATAATCAGAATTCAGGCAGTGATAGCACACGTCCTTAATCCTATTATATGGCAGGCAGAGTCTCTGTGTGGTCAAGGACATAGCCAAGCATGATGACACACGTCTTTAATCTCAGTACCAACTATAGAGACCTAGAGGTCTGTACAGATAGGCAGTGGTGAAGAAATGATGTGGCTAGGCTTAGAGCCAATGAGAAGGCAGAAGAGGAAGGCAGTAAAAGAGCAGATTAGGCAGGAAGAAGCTCTCTCTTGGGAAGCTATGGCGTGGTGGTAAGCTAAGGTTAGTCAGTGGCTCTTCACTATTTCTCTGTTCTCTTCAACTATTACCCCTGTATTTGACTTTGAGTTTATTATTTAATAAGACTGTTTAGAAATTTGTCTACACTCCCTGGTCTTTCTTGTGTTTGTTAAATTCAGATCATTTTTTTTGCTTCTAAACATGTCTAACTTTTATACTGTATCAATCTAGAATACTGTGTCTAGTTAGTAGGCCAGCAAAAGTGATTTTTCAGTACATTGGGAATTTCTTTTCAAAATTTGGCACATAACTTCAATTTTATATGTAATGTAATAATATTAAAATAAATTATCATACTAAATTGTGGAATTCTGTTTTGATTTTTTTTACCAAACATTATTATGAAGAGCAAGACCTATTTATATAGTAGGGTTCTGTTTAGGTCATTATACTTAACTTACTGGGTAATTCCAAAATTGTGAAATAATACTTGCTAAATGCTTAATTTTTTTCTTAAGATAAATGACTAAAAGTAAGGTTTAGCTGTGATTAATTTAGCTTAATAAACCTAATTAATTTAGGTTTGCTTTTAAATGAATTATAAAACATGGCATTTTCATTCTAAAGGTCTTAATTTTCATAATATATTTTTTGTTTAAATCTGTGTGTCTATGTGTTTTATGTATAATCGATTACAAGTGATGGTGAAGACCACAGGTATCAGATCCCCTGAAGCTATAGTTTCAGGTGCTTATGACACACCTACATGAGTTCTGGGAACAATACTTGTGTCTTCTCCCAGAATAGTACAGGCTCTTTGTTGATGATCATCTTCCTTTACATTAAGTATATAACTATGCTATAAAATAGAGGTAATAACACACCTAGTCTGTTCCTCCCATGTTTTGGGATTCTCAAAACTTTCTCTAAACTGTATCAGCCTATTTATTAATTTGTTAATCCAAATACAGACACTCAGACCTGAAGAACAAACATGCTGGCAAAGAGATAGGACATATAAAATGAACAGCATGGACTGTGTGGGGAATCACAAGCCCATGTACATGTTCTGTCTCATTTTCTTAGCTCTTGTCTGATTCTTTATCTGTCTTAATTGGACCAAACTTGTCCTAACCCTGACTGACTTTCCTACTCCTCCACAGTTGCTACAGGTTGCTGTTTGCCCCTAAAGGCAGAGTTTTCTCCCTGCCATATATTTCTTTAAGTTAGTTTATAAAGAAGCCATTTCATACATGCAGTGATTAGATTAGTGATGGCATCTCACTTGATTGAGCTGACATCCTACTTTAACAGCAACATTAAAATGGAAATAAAACCAAATCAGGAATTAAAAGAGTTTGATTCTAATCTTATATCTTCAATTAACTAACTCTTGACCTTGAGTAAACCTCTTAAATATTTAATGAACTGTATTTTAAATGCACACTGTCATGATATACTGAAATTGGTGGACCTCTTCTTGTGTTTTATGAAACTAAAAATATAGAACGAAGGGGAAAAGTATTTACATAGACACTTTTTATTACTTTTTCACTTAATTATGACAAATCTGGTTGCATTCTTAACACATATGTCCAACACTTTCTGAGAGTGTAGGTATAACCTATATTTACTCCCAAAGTATGACTAAAGTAGCATGGTAACCATTTGAAAAAGTCCCAGATGGCCATATCTTGTCACCAAATGAAACTTCCAGAACTGGAATTGGGTTGCATCTAATTGAGTTATTGGCCAAAGGGGTCCAATGGAAATTCCCAAATAATCCAAGATTAAGGGCTGCTCTTATGAACTGATGGCAAGGACCAAAGCTGAAGACAACTACATAATTCATTTTCATGGCAAAGTTGAGTTGCTGCCTACAAAGAGCCTTCACCCATACATTCTAGCATCCTTGATACAGGAAAGTACTCTGCATGTTACCAACAGAGAAATGTAAATGTCAACCCAGCCAAAAAGCCTTTGATCTACAATGGTGTCCTACCTGCAAGATAAGCTAATTCAAAGGTGGCACAAAGTTCGTACAAGTAACCAACCAATATCTGATTTGATTTAAGGCCTACTCCTTGAGATGGTACCCACATCCAACACTGATTCAGTGTCCAAGAGCCAGAGACTAGGTAGCCTAAAGATCTACGGTAAAACCAAATACTACTGGTCAAACAATGTAGCAATAAAATGATTCCTAACAACATTCTGATATACCCATAGATCATCATAGAGGCTTCCTTCTACAACAGAGAACAGATACAGAGACCCACATCCAAACAGGCTACACTGAGTGAGAAATCTTGAGACATTCAGCCCTAGAGGAGATGTCTCCGTAAAATTCTTCCCCTCTAGGTTGTTTCCATGTTCTGGCTGTTACAAACAATGCTGATATGAACATAGCTGAACAAGTGCTCTTGTGGTGTGGTTGAGCATTCCTTGGGTATATGCCCAAGAGTGGTATAGCTGGATCTTGGGGGAGATGGATTCCAGGTGGATCTCTGGGAGTCCAATTAGCGAGAATGAGGAGGGTTTATATGAGAGAGAATTGTTGAGACCAAGGTCGGATAAAGCACAGAGACAAATAGCCAAACGAACGGAAACACATGAAATATGAACCAATGGCTGAGGGGTCACCAACTGGATCAGGCCCTCTGAGTGGGTGAGACAGTTGATTGGCCTGATCTGTTTGGGAGGCATCCAGGCAGTGGCACTGGGTCCTGTGCTCATTGCATGAGTTGGCTGTTTGAAACCTGGGGCCTATGCAGGGTCGCTTGGCTCGGCCTGGGAGGAGGGGACTGGACCTACCTGGACTGAGTCCACCAGGTTGATCTCAGTCTGTGGGGAAGGCTTTGCCCTGGAGGAGATTGGAATGGGGGGCGGGCTGGGGGGAAGGTGAGGGGGGCGGGAGGGGGGAGAACAAGGGAATCTGTGCCTGTATGTAGAACTTAATTGTATTGCAAAATAAAAATTTAAAAAAAAAAAAAAAAAAGGAAAAAAAAATTCTTCCCCTCAGTTCTCAGGGAATTTCTGAGAACTGGAGGCAAACAGGGTAAGAGTCAGAGGTGATGGAGGACACCAAGAAAACAACATCCACTAAAGAAACATAATCAAAGCTAATGTGAACTCTCAGAGAATGAGTAGGCAGGTGCAGGGCTTGTGTGGGTCTCACTGGGTCCTTTATATATATTATGACTTCCAATTTAAAGTTTTTATGGGATTTCTGAGGGTTTCAATGAGTGGGTCTTTGATTCTTATGCCCTCTCTTGCGCGCTTCCTTCTGTTTGTTTTGTCCAATTACAATCTGTTAGTTTTTGTTTTATCTTATTTTATTTGATTTTATTTCATGTGCTTTGATATTTAAAAAAAAATAAGTCTGTACTGCCTCAAATAGCTTTCTGATGTCTCCAGACTTCAGAAAAGAAGTTTAACACAACTACATTTCAGTTTAAGAACTCAACCAAACCCTATCCCATGTGACTAAATTCAAACAACTTTTAATACAGCTTAAACATATGTTATGGGACTGGAGACATGAACTCAGTGGTTAAGAGCACTTGCTTCTTTTGCAGGGGAGCTGAGTTCCATTACCAGCACTTACATGGCAGCTCACAACCATATGTAACCCCAATTCTAGTGGACATGATGCTATCTTCTGGGCTCTGTGCACATCTGGCACACCTATGATGCATATACACACATGGATACAAACAGGCAAATTCCTCATACTCATAAGCTGTATCCCCAGGGGAGTCTGCCCTGGAGGAAATGGGAATGGGGGGTGGGCTGGGGGGGAAGGCAGGGGGTGGGAGGGGGGAGGACAAGGGAATCCATGGCTGATATGTAAAATTAAATTAAATTATAAAATTAAATTTAAAAAAATAAAAATAAATAAACATTAAAAACCAGGTCCTTGTAAGTTTTTTTTTTTTTCTTTTTTTTTTTCCGAGACAGGGTTTCTCTGTGTAGCTTTGCGCCTTTCCTGGAACTCACTTGGTAGTCCAGGCTGGCCTCGAACTCACAGCAATCCACCTGGCTCTGCCTCCCGAGTGCTGGGATTAAAGGCGTGCGCCACCACCGCCCGGCGCTTGTAAGGTTTTAAATTGAGTGTTCAGGATACCCATTATCAAATCAACTTGAATCACAAGTTCATCTGAGACTCGCAAAGAGAGAGCAAGCTACTGTTTTATTTACAAGTTAAGGTTGTTCTTCAAGCAGCAGTGATGATATCTTCTGCTTCAAAGGTGAGTACTTACCTGTTTAAGATAGTTTATAGGATTCATTAATGCCTTTTTAAATAATCACTTATAAGCATGTAGATTTACTTAAATGGAAAAATTATAATCACATCTAGCTTGAAATGCTTTGGTGTAGCTGAAGCTTTTCCTATTTCCTGCCTTGTCCTGTAGCTGCTCAGACCCAAACACATATACAAAGGCTTATGTCAATTATGAATTGTGTGACCATGGCCTATGTCTCAATTTTCTTGCTAGCCAGCTCTTATAACTAAACTCAGCCCATTTCTATTAATCTATATGTTGCCATGTATTCCATGGCTTTACTTGTGTGCCATTACTTGCTGCTCTCTGGACAGCACAATGGCATCTCTCTGCCTCTCCTTTTTCTTCCTCCTATCTCTTTTGGATTTTCCTACCTGGCTCATCCTGCCCTGCCATAGGCCAAGGCAGCTTTGTTTATCAATTGATCAGAGCAACACATATTCATATTATACAGAAAGACATCCCACAGCTCTTTGAGATTGGAACATAAAAGTGTTCTTCTCTAGCCTCAAACCTTAAACTATTGTGCATTACAAAAGCTGCTTTCAATGTAGTGTGTGTGTGTGTGTGTGTGTGTGTGTGTAGTGTGTAGAGTGTGTATTTGTTCACACAGGCTTCTGCATATTCATGAACTATAGAAAACGACTGGAGAAAGTCAGAATTTATCCTGAGGCCAGTGGGGGATTAATGGTCATAATTAACATACTTTTCCTACACTGTTTGGATTTCCACAGGTTGTGTGACAAGCAGGTAAAGAGTCAAGAAGTACAGAAATAGGAAGACATAATAAGTGGTTTTCTGGGGTAGATAATGAAAGGCACTAGTTAGTATATAGGGGCATAAGAAGCAGGCCATGTGATCGTTTTCATTTGCAAATTGCAGCTAATGACTTTGCTATTGGTGAAAGGGAAGTTCCAAGAACTAATTAAAAATAATTGATACATTAATGCTAATAAATGTACTTGCCAGCCAGCACAAATAGACTGGTAATTTGAGGGCATGTTCTGTGCTCACAGCAGCCTAGATGAAGCTATAATTTAAAGATCACTATTCAGAAAGTGTCAAAGACCCATGGGAAGCTAAAAGAGGTCTGATTACTACCCAGTAAAATGAAGATCAAACCCTCCTTCTGAATTCACAGGTGAGTTAACATGGTATCTTGGCCATAATTAAAGGTTGCTTGCTTTAAAATCCCTCTTGCTGATACCCAAGAAGCAGGGTTAGCACTGAGTTGAGAGTAAAGAAGATTGGCACCGTTCATTCTTGACAGCTTTACAAAGGCTTTCTCAATTACTTCGGTATGTACTTACTATAGGATAGAAAGAGATGCCAGAGGACTATGTTCATCAAAGGCTACCAAGGAAAAAGAGCAGGCAGTCTGAATTCTTAGGACTGAGTCATTCTTTTTTTTTTTCCCCCTCCCGCCCCCCTCACCTTCCCCCCAGCCCGCCCCCCATTCCAATCTCCTCCAGGGCAAAGCCTTCCCCACAGACTGAGATCAACCTGGTGGACTCAGTCCAGGTAGGTCCAGTCCCCTCCTCCCAGGCCGAGCCAAGCGACCCTGCATAGGCCCCAGGTTTCAAACAGCCGACTCATGCAGTGAGCACAGGACCCGGTGCCACTGCCTGGATGCCTCCCAAACAGATCAGGCCAATCAACTGTCTCACCCATTCAGAGGGCCTGATCCAGTTGGTGACCCCTCAGCCATTGGTTCATATTTCATGTGTTTCCGTTTGTTTGGCTATTTGTCTCTGTGCTTAATCCGACCTTGGTCTCAACAATTCTCGCTCATATAAACCCTCCTCATTCTCGCTAATTGGACTCCCAGAGATCCACCTTGGGCCTAGTCATGGATCTCTGCATCCAGATCCCTCAGTAGTTGGATGAGGTTTCTAGCACAACAATTAGGGTGTTTGGCCATCCCATCACCAGAGTAGGTCAGTTCGGACTGTCTCTCGACCATTGCCAGCAGTCTGTTGTGGGGGTATCTTTATGGATTTCTGTGGGCCTCTCTAGCACTTTGTTTCTTCCTATTCTCATGTGGTCTTCATTTACCATGGTCTCCTATTCCTTGTTCTCCCTCTCTGTTGTTGATCCAGCTGGGATCTCCCACTCACCCAAACTCTCTTTCCCTCGACCCTCGCCCTTCACTACCCCCACTCATGTCCAGGCTGTTCATGTAGATCTCATTCCATTTCTCTGTCATTGGGCGATCCCTGTGTCTTTCTTGGGAAAGAATAATACTCAACTTCATATGGAAAAACAAAAAACCCAGGATAGCCAAAAGAATCCTGTACAATAAAACAACCTCTGGAGGCATCACAATCCCTGACTTCAAGCTGTACTATGGAGCTACAGTAATAAAAACAGCTTGGTACTGGCATAAAAACCAACATGTGGACCAATGGAATCGAATTGAAGACCCTGACATTAATCCGCACACCTATGAACAAATAAATTTTGACAAAGAAGCCAAAAGTGCACAATGGAAAAAAGAAAGCATCTTCAACAAATGGTGCTGGCAAAACTGGATATCAACATGTAGAAGGCTGCAAATAGATCCATATCTATCACCGTGCACAAAACTTAAGTCCAAGTGGATCAAGGACCTCAACATAAATCCAGCTACTCTGAACCTGCTAGAAGAGAAAGTAGGAAGTAGTCTTGAACGCATTGGCATAGGAGACCACTTCCTAAATAGAACACCGGTAGCACAGACACTGAGAGAAACAATCAATCAATGGGACCTCTTGAAACTGAGAAGCTTTTGTAGGGCAAAGGATACGGTCAACAAAGCAAAGCGACAGCCTACAGAATGGGAAAAGATATTCACCAATCCCACATCTGACAGAGGACTGATATCCAGAATATATAAGGAACTCAAGAAATTAGACATCAAAATGCCCAACAGTCCAATTAAGAAATGGGCTATAGAACTAAACAGAGAATTCTCAACAGAGGAAACTCAAATGGCTGAAAGACATTTAAGGAATTGCTCAACATCCCTAATCATCAGGGAAATGCAAATCAAAACAACTCTGAGATACCACCTTACGCCTGTCAGAATGGCTAAGATCAAAAACACTGAAGAAACCTTATGCTGGAGAGGATGTGGAGCTAGGGGAACTCTCCTCCACTGCTGGTGGGAATGCAAGCTTATACAACCACTTTGGAAATCAATATGGCACTTTCTTAGAAAATTGGGAATCCATCTCCCCCAAGATCCAGCTATACCACTCTTGGGCATATACCCAAGGAATGCTCAACCACACCACAAGAGCACTTGTTCAGCTATGTTCATATCAGCGTTGTTTGTAATAGCCAGAACATGGAAACAACCTAGATGCCCTTCAACTGAAGAATGGATAAACAAAATGTGGTACATATACACAATGGAATACTACTCAGCAGAGAAAAACAATGACATCATGAGGTTTGCAGACAAATGGATGGATCTAGAAAAAATCATTCTGAGTGAGGTATCCCAGACTCAGAAAGACAAACATGGTATGTACTCACTCATAACAGGATACTAGATGTGGAACAAGGATGACTGGACTGCTACTCACATCACCAGGCAGGCTACCTGGAGTCATTCTTTAGCAATGCTCTCCATCCCTCTCTCTCTCTCTCTCTCTCTCTCTCTCTCTCTCTCTCTCTCTCTCTCTCTCTGTCACACACACACACACACACACACACACACACACATAGATTTTGAAATTTGTCCAAGGTTATGAGGCTAAAATGTACTTTCATATAATTGTGCATACATCATATTTTATACATACATAATTTGTAAACATGTACATATTGGGATACTGAACAACTTAACAGGCAATTCCAAAAGACTGAAATGCAGGAAGATGGAGAAGTACAAGCTAAAAACAGAACAATCATCAATAGAACTTGTGGTCAAGTGAACACTTGTTTAAGGGCTTTACAATCACAATTTCATCTTTTTCAGTCTTAACACCTAGCAGGGAAATTTACCTGATCAATATCCTCTCTCAAATACCAAGATATGTAAGGAAAGAAACGAAGCAATTCATTTAAATTTCCAAGTAATCTCTTCTCAATATGTGTGATGTGACTATCATTAAGAAGTTCAGAATATATGACATAATTAGTTATTTTCAGTGATCCCTAATGTTAGTGTGTTTGGATCAGGGAAGCGAAAAAGATCAAGATTAATTTGTTCAAAAGGCTATTATTTTTACCTCATGTTTAATACAGCAATATCTAAATATCACTCAAATTGAACACTAAAAGATAAGAATAAAAATTTCTTATTTATCAAATTGGATTTAGATATTTCTCAGATATTGCTTTACCAGGATGATTGGACAATCTATAAGGGAAGGATAGAACTTGTGTATTTGAAAAAAATATCTTTAATTTTAAATATCTTAACAACATATATAATTCCACGGAAAGGGTGTAAAGGCCTGAGTTTCAGTGGTTCTATTATATGAATTTGATAAGCTGACAAATAGTCTATTACTTAAATAAAAACAATGTCCTTGTGCAATAGAATTGTTAAAATTACCAGAGATTGCTTAGTGAAATATGTGGAAAATTTAATGGTGTTATGAAAATACAAAGGATGCATTGTAATAGAAGCCAAAAGTCAATTGAAATTTACAAGTACGTGATTCATTATATGAGATAATTTCTCGGGGTTGTTGATATTCATTTTTTAATTACTACATGTTTCCCAAAATGTATTCTATATTATGAATTTTCTCCTACACATCCAAGAAGCCATGCATCTTCATGTGATTTCCTCAGCAATCAAAGAACTGTTTTTAGATGTGAGCATCCTACAGAATATCTTTAGTTAATAAGTGATAAAATTGTGAAAACAAAAAAAATCATTATATTTTACATAATGAAAATAAGATATGATTTGAGGGGTAATGTTGATAAAGAAGTAAAATTACAAAGGCACAGTACCTGAACTCATGTGTTTGTGTTTATATTTGATCCTGAAGAGTTTATTGAACTTTTTGATTCCTTAATACATAAACCTGTAGCATTTCTCCCCCTTGAAATATCTTGCACAAATCATGAGAGACTTACTTTGAACTTAACACTGGGCATGTTTTAAATGGGATCACTATGAAGTATAATAAAGTATATGTCATTGTCTCTAATAAAAATAATTTAAGAGCTAGCTGGTCGGGAAAGAGAGCTTAGGGGTTCAGGAGGTCCCAGCTGGATCAGGAACAGAGTGGTAGAACAAGGAAAGAGATACCATGATAAGTGAAGACCCCATAGGAATAGGAAGAAGCAGAGTGCTAGAGAGGTCCCCAGAAATCCACAAAGATACCTCCACAATAGACTAGTAGTAATGGCTGAGAGAAAGCCTGAACTGACCTACTCTGGTGATCTTATGGCCAAACACTCTAACTGTCATGATAGAACTCTCATCCAGTGACTGATAGAATTAGATGTAGAGATCCACAGCCAAGACCCGGGTGGAGCTCCAGGAGTCCAATCAGCAAGAGAGAGGAGGGACTATATGAGCAAGAGATATTGAGACCATAATTGAAAAAAACACAGGGACAAACAGCCAAAGTAGTGGAAGTAGGTGAACTATGAACCAATAGCTGAGGAGCCCCATGGAACTGGATTAGGCCCTCTGGATAAGTGAGACAGTTGATTAGCTTGAACTATTTAGGAGGCCCCCAGGCAGTGGGACCAGGACCTGTCCTTAGTGCATGAGCTGGCTTTCTAGAACCTAGGGCCTATGGTGAGACATTATGCTCAGCCTTGGTGTAGGAAGGAGGAGACTGGACCTGCCTCACCTGAATCTACCAGGCTGAGCTGAATCCCCAGAGGAGACCTTGCCTTGGAGGAGGTGAGAATGGGGGGAGAATTGGGAGGGAAGGCTGTGGGGTGGGAGGAGGGAGGACAGGGGAATCTGTGGCTGATATGTAAAATTAAATTAAAATTATAAAATTAAAAAAAGAGCTAGCTGACAATTTAAGCATTATAATGAGCATGTTTTTTTTTCAAAGTTACTAAGGTTTAAAGTCTCCCTTCAAATAAGCAAGTTTATTTTAATAATAAGTCAACATTTTAGCTAGACATTCTGTTGTAGTTTAATTCCAGGTAGTTTACAGTATTTCTTGCAAATCCAGTAATAACTTTTTCCAGAATAATATTGAGATTCCTTATTATAGCAGGGAATTTTGCTATGTAAGTTTACATTTCTCTTTCATTTAGATTTACCTTCTGTTTATTTGCTATAGAACCTTCATCTAGTACCCACAATGGTTATTAAAAATCACTTGTTAGAACATGAGTATTTATATATTTCATGGTTCACTTTAATACCTGACCTGTGCTTTCTGTCTACATATTCATTTCCATAAAATATAAGTCAACTTTATATGCCAAGTACTTTTCTGGGTGTGTAGGTTACTCCACTGAGCAAATCAAATGAAATAAATAAGCACTGATCACAACTTGTATATTATGATGGCATGGATATTAAAAATATATTCATGGTTTTGAGACTAAACAATTGTAAGCATGGATTTGCTATCAACAGGTAGTAAAGGAGAAATATTCTAGAATGATGGAAGCAAGAACTGCAGAAGCTTACCTTTGTGAATATAATTTTATGCATCTTTTACACATTAAAGTGGATGTAAATTTAGACAGTGAGATTAAGTGAAATCACAAGTGTGAAGTAGTATCAAACAGAGATCAGAGAAGGAAACACAGAGCCCAGAGCCTCAGATATTGAAGGCCCAGTGAAAAGAAGACCTTCAATAAACAAGTTAATGGAAAGGACTCTTCTTGGTTATTTTTCTATTAACAATTTATTTAATCTGTTATTTATGGGTACTTGTATGTGTTCGTATGTATGTCACATACATTGTGATGGTACAACTGTCTGTAGAATCCCCTGAACCTAGAGTTACTTGTAGTGGTGAGAAGATATGCGGGTGTAAGTGTTCTTACCTGGGTTCAACAGTTAAGACTATTTACTGCTCTTGCTCCAAGACTGGTGATCTGAGTTAGATCCCTTGGTTGCACATGGTGAAAGGAGAAAACAGACTTGTAGAAGTATTTCCTTGACCTCCACAGGCATGCCATGTCATGTTCACATGAAGACCCCCCCACACACACACACAAACACACAAATATACACAAATAATGAAAATAAAAAGAAATAAAGAAACTGTAAGCCAACTTAAACTTTTTATGATTACCTCATTTACTTTTTATAGCATAAAGCAAATTATTACAACATGTATTTAATTTTCCTTCAAAATATGTATTATATAGATATGTACACAAACATTTTAATATATGAATGTCAAAATTAATATTCACTATGTTAAGTGGGAGAGCAATAAAAGAATTGTAGTTTAAGCAATAATTATAATATAGAGTACAAATATTTAAAGGGAATACATTACTAATAGATATATAGACATTATTTAGCAACGTTCCCCTATTTTAATTTAGGGTGGAAACTCAATAAAATCTAATGTGGACAGAAAAGTAAAATTTCCAAAACTTTATACCAATGATAGATAATAGGTATGGGTAATTGAAAAATATCAAAATCAATGTTTTGTTAATGTGTATATACATATAAATATGTATATTTATATACATATAAATTAACAAAACATTCATTCTGTTTTATATATATTGAGAATATTGAAATTGTTAGATTATATATATATATATTTATCATTTGATATTTATATATCAAATTATACATATTTATTATATTCTCAAGTTAATAGTCACCACAACTACTGGAATAATTAAAAATAAGGTAATTCAAAGTCAGTACTGCTCAAAGGACATAGAAAACCATTTCAAGGCACACGCCTTTAATCCCAGCACTCGGGAGGCAGAGCCAGGCGGATCTCTGTGAGTTCGAGGCCAGCCTGGACTACCAAGTGAGTTCCAGGAAAGGCGCAAAGCTACACAGAGAAACCCTGTCTCAAAAAAAACAAAAAAAAAAAGTTGTACAAAGTAGGAAATACCACAAATCGGAAAGTACACAACATAAAGATATGAGAATAGAATATTCATTCACAGATTATAAATAATCTAACAGTTTATAACTTGCTTCTTTTTAATTTTTGTTATGTTTCCATTATTACCTTCTCACATGTAATTAAAATTATTTGTGTTCCTATCTTCATTATTTATTTTGATCTCTTAATGTAGGAAATACAAGGGCTGCAGAGATGGCTTGGCTGTTTAAAATATGTACAGCTCTTCCAGAGGACCCAATTTCACTGCCAGCACACACATTAGATTTCTTATCACTATCTCTAACTCAAGCACCAGGGTATCTAACACCCTCATGGCCTCCCAGCACTCCACTCATGTGCACAAACTCACACACAAACACAAGCTTATACACATATGAATTATATTTTTAAATGCCTTAAGATTGAAATACATATTTACAGATCTTGATTGAGAAACAGATGGTGTAGCACATTTGACATATTAGTGTCAAAATTAATGGTATATTTAATAAAGAAATTGATACTTTTAGAACTTAAGTGGTATACTTGGTTATCTGTGGTGTAATTTTACATTTCCCATGTCTACATTTTTTTCAGTACTCAGGATCAAGCTAAGTAAGCTTTTGTATATTAGTCAAGCATTATTCTAATATAACTTTTCAGGACCTTATGTATTTTTAAATCTAAAGTAATGAAGTAAAATTATTAAAATCTCAAATTTTATACAACTTCTCTTCTTAAATAGCAGGCATGGAAATGGTGCCAAACAATCACACTCCTTGATGCTCGGTGTTGTGTCTGTAAGATATTGCCTTTCTAAGCAGCTCAGCCTCTTCAAAGGCACAACGTATGATTACCAAATACAATAAATTTCAGTTGATTTTTGTGATATTTAGATTCCCAAAGTTTTTCTTTATGTCGTTTTAGTTTTCTCAATACTTCTGCCTCATCTCAAAAATTTTCTGGTTAGTTCTTGTTTTGGTCAATCTAAAGTGAAATCCAGGAAAATGGAATCACACTAATTTAAGAAAAATCACTTTAAATTAGAATATATATATATATATATATATAATAAATTATTCTCATGCCTATTACAAACATTATAGGGATGGGTTACTAATTTCTTCAGAATGCTTTTGTGTTAATAGTTCTCTTTAAATGATCACAAAATATAGAAAATGTTCCACATATATCAGCCATTACTTTGCAGTTTTAATTTTAAAACACGTAGTTTTATAAAGCATTAACCCATTTCACAAACTGTATTTAAATCTTAAAGTATTATAGGTGTTATATAACACTGGCTGTTTTCTATTATCAGTATCCTTGATCATTTTCTGGTGCACCTGGAAATATCACCAATTTTCTTTTATTGTGTCCATTATTTTGTTACAAACTACATCAGTCTTTTCCAGTTTTTTTTTTTTCTTTTAGCTTGGTGTTCTATACTTCGTTCAGCTGAATGCTTAACCAATTCATTGTTTTCATTGCTTAGAAGTGCTTATTGGGTAATTTTTACTTATTTATTGTTATTATTTTAAATTAGTTCTCTATATATTTAAAGAAAATTGACACATTCTAAATATTTACTTTTATTACTGTGTAGATATGTGTACTTGAGTGTGTGTGTACCTGAGGAGGTTACAAGTGTCAGAATTTTGTGGAGCTGGAATTGCTGGTTGTTGTGAGCTGACTGATATGGGTGCTGCAAACAAAACTCAGTCCTTTCTAAGAGCAGTGTGTGCTTTTAACCTCTGAGTTATGTCTTCTGCCCATGAATTGATAATTTTTGGTTATTACACATGCTAGTTCATTGTATGTTTGAAAACCTTCCATCCATTTTTCTACTTTTCTGTTTTTTCTTTTCTAATTCTTCTTATTGTTTTATGTGTGTGTGTGTGCTTGTTCATGTGTATGCACATGCAGAATAGGTGAGATCAATTGCCTCCCTTTATTAACCTTCTGTATATTTATTCAGACAGAATATCTCACTGAAGTCATAGTTCAGTCAATGACTTAACTATGTTCAGCTTTGCTTGTATCTACCTGTCTCTCACTATTGAGTGTTGAAGTTACAGGTGAGTAGGAAGATCTGCGCAACTGGATAGAAGAGGTGACGGGCATGGGCATTGGCACCAACTTCCAGCTGGGCCTGAAGGACGGCATCATCCTCTGCGAACTCATAAACAAGCTACAGCCAGGCTCTGTGAAGAAAGTCAATGAATCGTCACTAAACTGGCCTCAGTTGGAGAATATCGGCAACTTTATTAAAGCCATTCAGGCTTATGGCATGAAGCCACTTCAGTCTCACAAGCCCATATAAGCCCTGTTTATTTGACTCAGTGTGCCACATTTTCCTAGTTTCCTCCATCTCCTCTGACTCTTACAATCTTTCTTCCCCCTCTTTCTTTCTTGAGTGTTCCCCAAGCTCCAAGGGAAGGGACATGATGGAGACCTAAAATTTAGACTCTCTCTCCACATAATGTCTGGCTGTGGGTCTTTGTGTCTGTTCCTGTTGGCTTCAGGAGAAATCCTCTCTGAGGGAAACTGGACAAGGCACCAATCTATGAATATATCAGAATATCATTAGGAATCATTCCTATTATTATCATCATCATCACCATCACCATCATCATCATTATCATCATTATTTTGGGGCAGTCTTATTCGCTTCTAGTCTAGATAGTCCCTGTTTCCTGGTAAACCAGGCAGTGTAGGATATGTGCTCCTGCTCATGGAGTGGGTTACAGCTTAAAGCAGACACTGTTTGACTACTCACACAAGTTCTGCACTACCATTGCCCAAGGATGTGTTGCAAGTAAGGGAGACTGCAGGTTGAGGGTTTTATGTCTGTATTGATGACCTGTTTTCTCTATCCATGGCCTGTAGAGTACCTTCACTGGCCAAATAGACTAAAATGTACGGGAGATGTCTCTGTGCAGGCACTAGTATGATGTTCTTGGCCAATTTGACCCACTGTCACATTTTAGAGAGATACCCTCTTTCCCAGCATCAGCCTGGATTGTTTAGGGATCTCTCTGAGATCCTCTTGACAAACAACTTAACTGAATGGAACCCAGTCCCACCACTGGATGCCTTGCCTGGCTAGAAAAGAGCCCAGTTCAGATGTCCTATCCTCCATTACTAAGATCCTTCACTAAGGTCATCCTCATAGATTCCTGGGAGTTTCCACTGCACTAGGTTTTCACACTATCCCACAAATGAGCCCCAATTCTGGCTGTCTCTCCCTGCACTCTCTCTCTCCATCCTCTCCAGCACTAAATTCCTCCTACTCCCATACCCAACAGGCCCCAATGTACCCTCAAAATCTATCGTTTCTGCTTCCCAAGGAGATCCATGATTCACCCCTAGAGCCCACCTCTTCATCTAACTTCTGTGGGCCTGTGGACTGTAGCTTGATCATCATTTACTTAACAGCTATTGTTCATTTATAAATGAATACATGCCATATTTATCCTTCTGTGTCTGGGTTGCCTCGCTCAGTATTTTTTTTCTTGTTCCATACATTTGCCTGCAAATTTTGTGATGTAATTTTTTTTAAATAGCTGATTAATACTCCATTGGGTAAATATAACACATTTTGTTTTTATCTATATCTCAGTTGAGGGACATCTAGGCTGTTTCTGTTATGAATAAACCCACAAAAAATGTATTGAGCAAATGTCCTTGTGATAGGTGGAGTGTCCTTTGGGTATATACCCAAGAAAGGTATAGATGGGTCTTGAGGGAGATTGATTCCCAATATTCTGAGGAAATTCCATATTGATTTCCATAGTTGCTGTACAAGTTAGCACTCCCACCAACAATGGAAGAATGTTTATCTTGCTCTACATCCTCACCAGCATGAGCTGTCACTTCTATTATTGATTTTACTCATTCTGACAGACTTAAAAAGGAATCTCAAAGAAGTTTTGATTTGCATTTTCCTGATGACTAAGAGTATTGAACATTTCTTTAACTGTTTCTCGGCCATTTGAGATTCCCCTATTAAAAATTCTCTGTTTAGTTTTGTATCCCATTTTTTAATTGGGTTATTTGGGTTTTTTGATTTCTAGTTTTTTGTGTTCATTTTTATATTTTGGATACTAGTCCAGATATGGAGATGGCAAAAATCTTTTTCCATTCTGTAGGCTGCCACTTTGTAGCACTGACAGTGTCCTTTGTCTTTCAGAAGCTTTTCAGTTTCATGAGGTCTCATTTATTAACTGTTGATCTTACTGCTTCAGCTATCAGTGTTCTGTTCAGAAAGTTGTTTCCTGTACCAATTAATTTACATTTTCCTCTAGTTATGAAATGGATTTAACATGCATTTATTTTTGTACCAAATATCAATATGCACATTTGTATTTTATAATAAATATCATATTCTATATAAAGATAATAAAATGATTACTATTATGAAGAAAATTTACATATATTATTTGGTAATAATTTTCTTATACAATAATAACTATACTACTTCTCCAACACAATATAGATTGATTAGTTGTAGTTCCTATAATATATATGAGGCCTCTTGAGATGTAAGATCTGCCTTTTCTTCTTATCTCCCTTCTAGTCAGTATATTTTACTTTTTCTTTTTTTAGATTCTCTGTATGAATAACATCCTACCGCATTTTTTCTTTAACTGGTGTATTTTACTTGGTTTCATGTTCTCTCATGAACACTTTTATTTTGTAGTTTTATGGATCTAACTGTTGGCAAAGGGAAAGAGGAGACATATTTGTTTATGGAATCTATCCTCAACATTTTTTTTAAATAGCAACTCAAAAAGAGCAGTAACATGGCTATGTATAGATCAGATAAAATTATGGAAAAATAAATGATGTCTAAATGGGAAGTGTTTCCTTTTAAGGTGAATGTACTGGGTCTATTAGTGCTGCTTATATGCCCATGGGTATTGAACCATCTACTGAAACATTAGAAAACTATGGCGGATGGTTTCACTGAAGAAAATTGGCACTCCCTCCCCTAGTAGCCATCAACTCCCAATATTTCCTCAGCTGGGGCTGGGGTACCACGTGCCTTGATCACTGGCTTAATCTTGTTTTAGTAAATATAGCTCTTGTGACTTCATGGATACAATGGACCTGCAATGTCAGGAAGATACTGCTTTAATTTATTTCCTGTATCAAATAAGGCCTTGGGTGTATCAGGCCCTTAAGTACACTTTAATTTCAGGAGAATTTAGCTAATAAAGAATGCTTCAAATTTTACTGAGATTTGTTTTTTTTAATTAGTTGTTCAATAAAATGTTAAAATATGAGCATCAATCAAGTTTAATGGAATCATAGAAAAAATAAAATCTTTCAATAAGAATATTATAATTATTATTTAAAAACATCAATTCCAAAGAAGTACAAGAAAATAGTTAGCTTTTGAATATAGAACAGCCATTTGTCTTGTTATCACACTTAAGGACTTCCTAGCATTTCAGAATTTTTAATAACTATGACCCTCAGGCATAAAAAATATGATACTGGTTAACTTATCAAATATATAGAAATAGTGAGAAGAATTATCTTAAAAAAAGTATATACCTAAAGTTCAATGATATTTTCTGACTTTCCTGTCAAAATCAATTAATTAAAATAATCACATATACATTTGACATGGTAACTTTATTATTTTTGTTCAAGTTTAAGCAATGAGACTATTTAAAATATTCTCAAGTAACTTTTACCAAAAAATGATGATGACCTTTTACTTTCCTTACTGAAAATAGATTTTTCCCATATGGTATATTCTGATTATGGTTTGCCTGTTCCAACTCCTCCCATTTTTCCCCTTCCCATCTCCCACCACCTGGATCTACACCCTTACTGTCCCTAGTTGGAAAACAAACAGGAATTTAGGAATAACAATAAAATAAAGTGAAATAAAATGAAATGAAAACAAACAAATTAATAAAAATAAACAAGAAAATGAAAAAGAGCCAAAAAAAGTATAAGAAGTTATGTAAACACATAGAAACACAGGATTACACTCTCAGGAATCCCATAAAAACACAAAACTATAAAAACAAAGATCCAGTAAGGCTTAAAAAAATGCCCTGACATGATATTATATGACAAGGAACATCCACAGATGTCACTGAGTTCATTTTGTGTTGGATGTCTACTACTGGGACCTATCAAAACTAATTTTTCACTGTAAGTGGTTATCAATCATAGGTAGCCTCTGTATTAGGGAGGGGAGTATGTGTCCTCTTTTCCTCTCAGCTCTAGGAGCCCATCTGTTGCAGAATCCTGCAGGGCTTGCCCATGTTGCCACCATCTCTGTGAGTTCCTATGGTGAGTTGGTCATGCTATGCTTAAAAGGCTTTGTTTCCTTGGTGTCCTTCATCCACTCTGTCTCTACAACTCTTTACTATTCCTCTTCTGCAGTTCTGTAGTTGTATTTTCTTTGATCACCAGCTTCCAAATAATAACATGGAGACTTCTATTAAGTATGAAAGCCTAGCCTTAGCTTAAACTTGTTCCTAACTAGCTCTTAAAACTTAAATTAATTCATTTATATTAAGCTATATTCTGGCTCATAGCTTGTCACTGCTCCTCAGTACTGCGCATCCCACTTTCTCCTTGTCTGACTTGCAAATCCTACCTCTCTTTTTCCCAGAGTTCCTATCTCTTTCCAGAAGTCCCATCTACCCTCTCCTACCTAGCTACTGGCCATTCAGCTCTTCATTAAACCAATCAGAAGTTGCCTTGGCAGAAACATATCTTCACAGTAAACAAAAAGATTATCCCACAACAGAGTCCCCAAGCCCTAAAGGGGTTAGGGGGACTTGATACAGACATCACATTTATTGGCTGAGTGTTCCAAGGTCTCTCATTCTCTGCACATTCAGCTCTGGACTTTGTAGGTTTTTCCCGTAGGCTGAAGGAGCAAGTTCCCATGAGCAAGGACAGTGATCTGTACATGTAGCAAAATGTCATTAACAGTTATTTTATTGCTGTATTACCGATTAGCAGTATTTGGGGTTCCCCTAGGTCCATGGTTTATCTATTTTCAGGTTCTTGGCCACTTAAGTAGTATTGGGTGTTTAATTTCATAGATGGGCGTTAAATCAAATCAAATATTTGTTGGTTATTGACACACGTTTTTTGCTACAGTTGAACCATGATTTCTTTGCAGACAGGTCATTATTGTAGATAGACAGTTTTGTAGCTGTATTGGTGTTTATCTTTCTCCTTTAGTAGCAAGCAGAGTAATTTCTTCAGCAATAGGCCTTTAATGTCACTTTGCAGAGAACAACCTTGGCAACAGAGTAGTTTGTTTGATAGTTCCCACTGGACCCATTTGGCCAAAAAGATAACCCATATCTGGTACTGGACACTTTATTTTCTGACAAGAAATGTTCATTTGGGAATTTTTTTCTCCCACATTATTTGGCAATTTCATTTAGATTGCCTACTTCTATGCATATTATATTGAGACTTTTTTCTTTATTAAGAATTTTTTTAATTCAATTTACATACCAACCACAGATCTCACTCTCATCCCTCCTACCAGTCCACCCAGCATTCCTTCCCAATCCATCCCCCATCTCCTCCTCCAAAAATGTAAGGCCTCCCATGGGGAGTCAGCAAAACCTGGTACATTCAGTTGAGGCAGGTCCAAGCCCTGCCCCCTGCATCAAGGCTATGCAAGGTGTCCCACCACAGGTAATGGCCTCCAAAAAGGCAGCTCATGTGCCAGGGATAGATATTGATCTCACTGCCAGGGGCCCCTTAAACAGACCAAGCTACGCAACTGTCTCCCTTATTCAGAAGGCCTAGTCCAGTCCCATGCAGACTCAACATCTGTTGGTCTAAAGTTCATGAGTTCCCACTAGCTTGGTTTGCTTGTCTCCAAATAATAATATTGATGCCCTTTGTTCATAGAATCCCTCTTCCTTCTCTTCGATTAGACTCCTAGAGCTCAGCCTGATGCTTAGCTGTGGATCTCTACATCTACTTACATCAGTTACTGGATGAAGGCTCTATGATGACAGTTTGGGTATTCACTAATCTGATTACCAGGGTAGGCCAGCTCAGGAACCCTCTCCACTATTGCTAGTAGTTTAAGCTGGGTTCATCCTTGTGGATTCCTGGGAACTTCCTTAGCAACAGGTTTCTCCCTATCCTCATGATATCTCCCTCTATCAAGATACCTCGTTCATTGCTCTTCCACTCTGTCCTTTTTCCAGCTCATCCTCCACTTCCCTGATGTTATCATCTCCTATCCCCTTCCTTATATTGCCCCCTTGCCCCAAAATTATTCAGGACATCTCATCTGTTTCCCCTTTCCAGGGTGATACATGTGTTTCTCTTCAGGCCCTCCTTATTAGCTAGCTTCTCTGGAGCTGTGAGTTGTAGTCTGGTTATACTTTCCTTACATCTAATATCCACTTATGAGTAAGTACATACAATGTTTGTCTTTCTGGGTCAGGGTTATCTCACTCAGGATGATATTTTTTCATTCCATCTATTTGCTTGCAGATTTCATGATGTCATTGTTTTTTACTGCTGAGTAGTACTCCACTTTGTATATGCACCACATTTTCATCATTCATTATTTGGTTGAAGGGCATCTAGGTTGTTTTGAGGCTCTTCCTATTATGAATAATGCTGAGGAAGTGTCCTTATTGTATAATTGAGCATCCCTTGAGTATATGCCCAAGAGTGGTATCATTGGGTCTTGAGGTAGATTGAGTCCCAAATTTCTGAGAAACCATTATACTAATTTCCAAAGTGGATGTATAAGTTTGCACACTCTTGCTCCACATCCTCTCTAACATAAGCTATCATCAGTGTTTTGATGTAGTCATTCTCACAGATGCAAGATGGTATCTCACAGTCATTTTGATTTGCATTTCCCTGATGACTAAGGAGGTTGAGCAATTCCTTAAATGCCTTTAAGCCATTTGAAAACCTTCTGTTGAGAATTCTGTTTAGGTCTGTAGTTCATTTTTAATTGGATTGTTTGGTATTTTGATGTCTATTTTCTTGAGTTCTTTATATATTTTTAGATCAGCTTTCTGTCAGATGTGGGGTTGTTAAAGACCTTTTCCCATTCTCTAGGCTGTCATTTTGTCTTTTTTACTGTGTCCTTTGCCTTGCAGAAGCTTCTCATTTTCAGGAGGTCCTATTTGTTAATGTTTCTCTCAGTGTCTGTGCTACTGGTGTTATATTTAGGAAGTGGTCTCCTGTGCCAATGTGTTCAAGGCTACTTCCTACTTTCTCTTTTATCAGATTCAGTGTAGCTGGGCTTATGTTGATTTAGATTTAGATTTAAATTTGAGTTTTATGTGTGGTGATAGATATGGGTCTATTTGCAATCTGCAAATAACATCCAGTTATGCCAGCATCATTTGTTGAAGATGCTTTCTTTTTTTCCATTGTACAGTTTTGGCTTCTTTGTCAAAAATGAGGTGTTCTTAGGTATGCAGATTAATGCCAGGGTCTTCAGTTCGATTCCATTGGTCCACATGTCAGTTTTTATGCCAATACCAAGCTAATTTATTACTATACCTTTAGAGTGGAGCTTGAGGTTGGGTTCTGGTGCCTCCAGAAGTTGCTTTATTGTACAGGATTGTTTTAGCTTTCCTGGGCTTTTTGTTTTTACATATGAAGTTGAGTATTGTTCTTTGGAGGTATGTGAAGAATTGTGTTGGGATTTTGATAGGGATTGCACTGAATCTGTAGATTGCTTTTGGAAAGATTCCCATTTTTATTATGTTGGTTTTACCCATCTATGAGCATGGGAGATCTTTCTATTTTCTGATATCTTCTTCAATTTTTTTTCAAGGACTTAAAGTTCTTGTCATACAGGTCTTTTGCTTGTTTGGTTAGAGTTACCCCAAGGTATTTTATATTACCTTAAATTTACTTTAACTTACCCTGTTGAAAGAGGGGATGAGGGGTTGAGGGGAAGAGAGGAGGAGTGGGAGGAGAGATCAGAGGGCGATCTGTGATTGGTATGGTAAATGAATAAAAAAATTTAAAAAGCATGGCTAAGATCAATAACATAAGTGACAACTCATGTTGAAGAGTATGTTAAGCAAGCGGGATACTCTTCCATTGCTGGTGGGAATGCAAACTTATAAAGACACTATGTAAATCAATACGGTGGTTCCTCAGAAAACTGGAAATAATTCTACCTCAAGACACAGTTACAATAGCCTTGGGAATATACCCAAAGGACACTCCATCCTAATTCAAGAACTCTTGTTCTTACATTCATTTTGGCTTTATTCATAAAAGCCAGAAACTGGAAACAACCTAGATGTCCCTCAACAGCAGAATATACAATGAGAATATGGAACATTTACACAGTGGAATACTACTCAATTGGTAAAAATATAAAATAAAGTGAAAGTCATCATGAAATTTCCAGGAAAATGTAAGGAACTAGAAAAAAAATTATTTGAGGGAGACAACTCAAATTGAAAAAAGAGAAATATGGTATGTGTTCATTTAGATGCAGACATTTGTCATTAAATAAATAAATAACCTACAATCTGTAGACCCAGGGAGGTAAAGTGTAGAGAAGCAGACTAGGGAGGATACATGAATACCCCTGGGAGGAAGGAATACAGTAGACTTTAAGTGTGGACTCAGAGTGGGTTAAGACATCAATCAGAGGATCAGGTGGGAGGATCAGGTGAGGAGATAGGGATGGATGAAGCGATCCAGGGAAATACTACCAGAATTGAGGATCATTTGAGAGATGGTAGGTACATAAACCTAGTGCAGTAGAAAATCCCTAAAATATATGATGGTCTCTTAATAATGGGGGACAGAAATTACCAACTAGTAATCTCTTGTCACCTAATGAATATTCCAGTATTGGTACCTGGTTGCACTCAATAGAGTTGTTAGCCAAGGGAGTTCATGGAAACTTTCAAACAACCAAGGCTGTTGATAACACTATGGGTTGCTCGCTGCAAACTGACTGAGATTCCATTGCCAAGGATAACACCTATATAACCCATTGAATATAGATAAATTGAGCTGGTGCTTCCATGGAGCTTTACCCCTACATTCTACTGTTTTTGTTGCAGGGAAGTACTCTGCAGGCTCCCAAAAGATAATCATAAACCCTAACCCAGCTAAAAACCTTGGATCTGCAACATTTTCTGCCTACAAGTTATGCAAGATATGCAAGGGCACTATGTCACAGAACTTGTGGGGTAGCCAACCAACATCTGATTTGACTTAAGGCCCACTTCATGAGACAGAATCTATACCCCACACTCTTGGGTGACCAAGAACCAGAGAATCGATAGTCCAGAGACCTAGGGTTAAACCAAATAGTACTGGCTGAAAAAATACTACTGGTCTAAAACTAAATAAAAATAACAATAAAATGACTCCTAATAATATTCTGCTATACTCATAGATCTATGCCTTATTCAGCCTTCATCATAAAGGCTTCCTCCTACAGCAGATGAGAACAAACTGAACATTTCACACAAACACAAAATAATATCTTTATCCTCAGAACCTCAGAATTTTCTGCAAAATTGTTCATGTACCGGGTCATAAAGGAAGTCTCAAGAAAATTGAAATAACACCACACATCCTATCTGACTACGAAGAATTAAAGCTGGATATCAACAACAAGAGAAACAACAGAAAGTTTACAAACACATGGAAGCTGAACAACTCACTACTTAATGAAAAAATTAATTAATACTGAAGTTAAGAAAGAAATTAAACATTTTCTAGAATTTAATGTAAATGAATACACAACACACCCATACTTATGAGACAAAATAAAAGCAGTTGTTAAAGGCAACTTCATAACACTAAGTAACTAAATATAAATATTGGCAAGATCTTATACTAGTAACTTAGCAGTACATCTGAAACCTCTAGAAGAAAAGGAAATGATACCTAGAAGAAGTAGGTAACAAGAAATAATCAAACTTGGAACTGAAAACAATAAACTACACTCATATAAATACAGATGCATATCCTCAATAAAATAATTACAAACCAAATAAAAAACCACATAAAAATATTATCTACCATGATCATACAGGCTTCATCTCAGACATATAGGGATGGTTCAACATATGTAAATCAATAAGTAAACTGAAAGAAAAAATATATGATCGTCTCATTATATTCACAAAAGGCCTTTGACAAAATCAACACTGGTTCATAATAAAAGTCCTACAGAGATTAGGGTTTCAAGGGACATTCCTCAACATAATAGAGGCAGTTTATAGCAAGCTCTTAGGCAACATCAACTTGAATGGAAAGAAACATAAAGCAATTCCACTAAAAGCAATAACAAGACAAGGTTATCTGCTCTCTCCATATCTAGTCGATATAGTACTTGAAGTCTTATTTGGACAAATAATACAACTTTAGGAGATCAAAGAGATCCAAATTGTAAAGGAAGAAATTAAAATATCTTTATTTGCAGGTAACAGGATTGTCTACATAAGTGACCCTAAGAATTCCACTGGGAAACTCCTACAGCTGATACATTCTTTCAGAAATTTTGCTAGATAGAGAATTAACTCATAAAATATCTAGTTCTCCTATATAAAAATTACATATGGACTGAGAAAGAAATTGGGGAAGCAACAACTTTCTCAATATCCTCAGATAATATAAAATATTTTGGAGTAACTCTAACCAAGGAAATGAAAGACTTGAATGTTAAAAACTTCAAGACACTGAAGAAAGAAACTGAAGATACCAGAAGATGGAAAGATCTCCCACGCTTGTTGATCATTAACATTAATATAGTAAAAATGGCTATCCTACCAAAAGCAATCAACAAATTCAATGCAATCCTGATCAAAATGCCAAAATAATTTTCCACAGATATTGAAAGGACAGTTTTCATGCACTAAGGACAGGTCATGTGCTGGCTGTTTGGAGCCTGGGGCTTATGCAGGTACACTTTGCTTAGCCTGGGTGAAGGGAGGAGGGGACTGGACCTGCCTTGACTGAATCTACCAGGCTGAGCTGAAATCCCAGGGGAGTCCTTTCCCTGGATGAGATGGGAATGGGGGGTGGGTTTGGGGGGAGGGCAGTGGGGTGGCTGGAGGAGGGAGGACAGGGGAATCCGTGGCTGATATGTAAAATTAAATTAAATTATAAAATAAAAAAAGAAAATCTAACCAGAAAAAAAAAAGAAAGAAAGGACAGTTTTTAGCTTCATATGGAAATGCATAATATGGAAACAAAACAAAACCAAAACTCAAACTATCAAACCAACAAAAAAATAAATAAATAAAAAATAAACAGTATTGTTAAAACAATCCTGAATAATAAAATAAATGCAGGAGATATCACTATCTTGAATTTCAAGTTGTACTACAGAACTATAGTATTAAAAATCACATGGTATTGGCAGAAAACCAGACAGGTTGATCAATAAATTCCAACTGAAGTCACAGAAATAAATCCACACACCTGATCTTTGATTAAAAGAAAATCCAGAAACACATATTGCAAAAATTTGGCATATTCAATAAATGGTAGTGGGCTAACTAAATAGCTGCATATTGAAGAGTACAAATAGATCCATAAAATACAACTCCAAGAGGATCAAAGACATCAATAGAAAATACACTGACCCTGATAGAAAAGAAAGTGGGGAATACCTTTGAACTTACTGGCACAGGTAAAGACTATCTGAAAAGAACAATGTTAGCTCAGACACTAATATCAACAATTAATAAATTGGACCTCACAGCTAGTTATGGTGGTGCATGTCTTTATTTCTATTACTCAGAAGGCAGAGGCAGTTGGATTTCTGAGTTCAAGGCCAGCCATTTTCACAGAGCAACTTCCAGGACAGCCAGAGCCACACAGAAAAACCCTGTTTTTAAAAACCAATAATAAAAATAAATAAGTATATTAGTAAAGAAATAAGTAAGTAAATAAAAAGAAAAATAAATAAATATAGAAATAAATGGTACCTCATGAAACTGGAAACATTATTCATTGCAGAGGACACTGTCATTCAGAGCATGTGGGAACCTACTGAATGGGAAATGGTTTTTAACAACCACAGACCCAATAGGAGTTTATTATTAAAACCATATAAATAAGTAAAAAAGAAAACCTGGAAACAAGAAGATAAATAACCCAATTTAAAAGTGGGGTAAAGACCTAAACAACATTCTCAAAAGAGAATATTCAAATAGCCAAAAAATTCTGAAAGAAATATTCATTGTTGTTAGCTATCAGGGAAATCAAAATCAAAACTTATTTGAGATTTCATCTTAACACCTGTCAGAATGAATAAAGTCAATAAAATCAAGTGACAGCTCAGACTAGGATATAGAGTAAGGGGTACAGCCACTCATTGATGGTGAGAGTGAGAAGTTGTATAGCTGGTATGGAAATCAGAGTGGCAGTTCCTTAAGAAGATGGGAATTGATCTGCCTCAGTATCCAACTACACCCCTCTTGGGCATATACCCAGAGCATTCTGCATACTACCACAGGAAAACATGACCATTTTCATTGCTGCTATACTTGTAACAATAGAAATTGGAAACAACCAAGATGGCCCTCAACAGCAGCATCGATAAGAAAACGTGTTACATTTACACAAAGAAATATTACTCAGCCATTAAAAAATGAAATTAGCAGGTAAATGGGTGGAACTAGAAAAAATCATGCTTAGTGAGATATCCAAGACCTAGAAGGACAAAAGTGGTCTGTATTCACTTATATAGGGATATTAGCTGTTAAGTAAATGATAACAAAGCTACAATCAGAACCACAGAAGATAGGTAGAGTACTAGGGGGAACAGAGAGATCTTGTTAGGAAAGTAAACAAAATAGTTATGGATGGATGGGATAGGGGCTGGAACAGGAGGATCAAGTGGAGTAAGGATGAGAAGATAGGGATGAAGGAAGGACTATGGGGAGAGACAGATAAAAGTAAGAACCATTTGTGGGATATTAAAGAAATCAAATGTAGTAGAAGCTTCCACACACACACACACATACACACACACACACACACACACACACACACACACACATATATATGTATATATATGAAAGTGATTTAAAAGAAATCACCAAATAATGGAGGAGACAGAGCCCCACCTGTATATCTCCTGTCACCAAATGAAGCTTCTAGTCCAGGGACTGGGTTATATATAACTGAGTTGTTAGCCAAAATATTACCATGAGAATCTCCCCAAAAAACACATGCTGCTATTTGAATACTATAAGTTGCTCTCCACAAGCTGGTGGACAGGCCCCAATTCTGGACACAACTCACTAAATGTGGAGAGGTTGAGCTGGTTTATTGGGCACAAGAAGATACTTCACAAGCTTTCAAAACAGAAATCTAAAGACCAACCCAGCCACAAAACCTTTGATCTACAATCACAAAGCTTATTGGAGGACCCAAACAATATCTGATTTATCTTAAGGTCCCCTCCTCTAGATGGAGCCCATACTCAACACAGCTTGAGTGAGCAAAGATCTAACACTAGATAGCACTGGAATCCAGAATAATACAATACTATTATTCTGAAAATCAATCAATCAATAGACAAAACATAGCAATATAATGACTATTGACATTGTGCTATACTCTTAGATCAGTGCCTTGCTCAGGCATCATCAGAGATGCTTCCTGATAGAACAGTAGGTGGGAACAAAGCCAGAGACCACAACCAGACCTTATGTGGAGAGTGAGAGAACTTTCACCACTCATCCCTGAATAAGCTGTCTCCATCAAATTCCTCCCCTAAGGGCTCAGGGAACCCTCTAGAACAAGAGCTGAAAGAGTGTAAGAGCCAGAGGGAATGGAGAACGTGAAGGAAAGAAGGCCCTGTAGATCAACCGAGTAAAGCTCAGATGAACTCACTGACTCAAGCATCAAGCACAGCGTTGACATGGGTGTTCACAAGGTCCTCCATCTTATATTATGATTTCCAGTTTAATGCTTTTATGGGATACCTGAGTGTGCAAATGGATAGGTCTCTGATTCTTATGCCTTCTCTTGGGCTCTGTTCCTTTAACATATCCAATTCTGATGTGTTAACTTTTCTTTTAATATATCATATTAATGATATCATATATCATGTGATGTCATATTTTATTTTATTATTATCCTTTAATAATCTGTTGTATAATGAGAGACAGAAAGAGAGTTGCATCTGGATGGGAGTGGAGGAAGGGAGGAACTGGGAGGAGTAGAGGGAGGGGAAACCAAAATCAGGATATATTATGTGACAAAAAAAAAATTGATTTCCAATAAAAGAGGGAAAAAAAAAAGAATGTAGCAATAGCAGGTTTGAAATTTTCAATGCTAAGGCAAATAGCCACTTCCATAATCCATCCTGCTCAGTGGTAAATCTTTAGACAAGGAAGAAAAAGAAAAGCATTTTAAGTTATTTACTTCTTCCAAAACTACAGGGAAGGAAGAAAATCAGTTAATCTTTCTTTTCAGAAAACTATTTATTTCTCAGTTTGGATTTAAGTTCCTGCTTTCTGTTTAGCTCATAAATATTTTTACATTAGTTGACTGAATAGTCAATATATAACACTGTCAAAAAAGTTGCAAATGAATGTTTCCGTGATTTAGAACTTTTATCATTTGGAGAAAAGAATAAAGTTTTGCCTAGCCATTTATTTCCAACATGTAACAATTCTCTCTCTCCACCACTCCCTCTCTCTCCATATCTCTCTCTGTCTTTCTGTCTGATGTGTCTCTCTCTGTAGTATGTTAGAGTAAAAGACAAACAAATGTGGATAATAACAGTTACAGGAAAACACACACACACATAAACACACATACACACATAAACATACACACACACACACACACACACACACACACACACACACACACACACACCACATTTTTCTAGTTAGGGACTCCTCAACTAATTTTAAGTGAATTCAGTTAGGACTTCTGTGGTTTTGTTATGAAAATAACCCAAAGGCGCACATACACTTGGCTTTGTTCCACACTATCCAGAATTTGAAGACTGACTAGTGATAGGCTTGTAGGATCTCTGACCATATCAATTGATTAGGCTATTAATGGGTTCATAATTTTATTAGATGTTGGGATGTGAGGGAAATTTAGGAAAAAAGATGAAGACATGTTTCTTTGCCAACATCAACATTAGGGGTATCTCCTATTCTGGGCCCCACTCTGTCTTTCCCAACTTCTGGAAGGAATGCAACTTCTCTCCACCTATGTCCCAAGCCTTATCCTGTGACTCACTCATTCTAAGACAGAAACCACACAGCCCAGTGATAATGGACTGAATTCTCTGAAGCTATGAACTGAACATCTTCCCTCCATTTAAATTGTTTACTTCCAACTTTTTGACACACGAGAAGGATAGTGAATACAGACTCTTAAATAGTCTATTATCTGGAAAACATGATTCACAACATGGTTTTCTGAATCAATCATTGTATATCCTTTTGAAGTATTTTCTCCTCCTGAAGTACCTAACTTCCAATTGGCACAAGACTTTCATTTGATTGACAAACTTGCTTTGTAGCCAAATTTTAGTGGAAACTATGGAAACTGAAAATGTTTCTTTTCAATGCTGTGACAATATTTTCTGCCACTCAATGTAATTTTTGCTTAGTTAGACATTGCAAAGTATTGGTGATTTTTAATAAAACATAAAATCACTTCATTATGAAGAATTTACCAATAAGAATATCATGCAGTTAGAATACTGTAGGCATTCACAGAAACACTTAACATGACCCTGGGTCCATAACTCTCATTGAAATTCTATGAAGTTAGAAAAGCCATTCTGAAGATGTGAAGCTCCAGTTTGGATTTCACACTTTGACTATCAATTGAATTTTTATGAATTTATCCACCACAGGGGAAAACAGGAAAAATTCCTAACAGTTAAAAGTAAAACAGACTCTGAGTGTGTTTCATAACTATATGTATAATATTAAACACAATCACCTAGTCCCAGAAAGAATATATATATATAAAATGTAGGTGTGGTTATAGTGTAACATGTAGAAAGGAGAAGAAGAAAAGGAAACATGGTAATAAGGAAACACAGAATGCAGGTAAGTCATGTTGATGTTTTTTTACACTTTCTATGAACTACAATAAATTTAGTAGATATTTGGAACACCATAAGTTAAACTTCATATAATGTAACAGGAGTAGGATTAACACTAAAATATTTCAAAATACGGTTTTTGTGCTAATGCATTTATGATGGCATTGTTCTAGCAATCCATTATACTTCAGTAAATAGTGGTTGAACACAATAAATGGTCTAGACATGGAGTATTAAATCAAAAGTATTTTCATGATTCTTTTTTTTTTTTTTTTTTTGGTTTTTCGAGACAGGGTTTCTCTGTGTAGCTTTGTGCCTTTTCCTGGAACTCACTTGGTAGCCCAGGCTGGCCTCGAACTCACAGAGATCCTCCTGGCTCTGCCTCCCGAGTGCTGGGATTAAAGGCATGCGCCACCACCGCCCGGCTTTCATGATTCTTATATGTGTTTGTTTGTAATTTTATGTGTGTAAGTGTGTAGGTACATTTTTGTATTGTGCATTTATGTGAGAATATTTATGTGGATGTGTGCTATATGTGAGTATAGTATATATAATATATATGTATATGTATGTATGTATGTATATATGTGTGTGTGTGTGTGTGTGTGTGTGTGTGTGTGTGTGTGTGTTGAGGTTGTACATGACTGTTCACTCACACAAGGCCAGAGAAGTACTGCTACATTTCTTGCTCTGCCCTTTGCTGCTTTCTTTCTATCAGGCAGAGGCTCTCACTGACCCTCAAGTAAGGTTTGTTGTCCTCACACTTGCAGAGGTTTTTGTGGGTGCTGGTTTCCAAAGTCAGGTCCAGTTGGTCATGAAGTAAGTACTCTTACCCACTGAGACATCTATCCAACTCTGAATGGTTTATTAATTTTATGGGAAAGAGGCACTTTCTGTCTAATATTTTCTTTTTTTAACTTAAGATTCTTTTTTTTAAATTTATTTATTTATTATGTATACACTGTACTGCCTGCATATATGCCTACATGCTAGAAAAAGACACCAGATCTCATTATAGGTGGTTGTGATCCACCATGTGGTTGCTTGGAATTGAACTCAAGACCTCTGGAAGAGCAGCCTGTACTTTTTAACTCTGAGCTATCTCCAGCCCCTCTGTTTAATATTTTCTAATATGACTGAAATTGTGTGTGGATAAAGAAATGCAATCTAAATATAAACATATTATAATACTGGTAGGACATTTTAAAGCAACCAACTTAGTAATAATTACAGTTCAAATTAGAACTTATATCTATGATGCTCTCAAACTGAGACAAATTTTTTGTTTGTTTGTTTTTTGTTTTTCGAGACAGGGTTTCTCTGTGTAGCTTTGTGCCTTTCCTGGAACTCACTTGGTAGCCCAGGCTGGCCTCGAACTCACAGAGATCCGCCTGGCTCTGCCTCCCGAGTGCTGGGATTAAAGGCGTGTGCCACCACCGCCCGGCTAAACTGAGACACATTTTAACCAAAAGCATGATATACAACAATATAATGTGATGATACAAACACAAGGGAAACATAAACAGAAAACTGTTCTAATGAAAATTCTTACTGGGTCTAGGAGATGTCTCAAAGTGTAAAAGTAATCCTGCATAAGCCTTTAACTTGAGGGTGGATTTTCCAGAACCCATATGGGAGCAGAACACAGAGTGCAAACATCTATAATCCCAGTGTTTCTGTGGGGAGATGGGAAGTGATGACAGTAACATCTCCAGAAACTTACAGGCCAACTAGCCGGGGTTCAGGACAGCATTGCTGAAGTGACTATGTATCAAAGTGGAGATTCAAGGACAACACACAAAGGCTATCCTCTACATTTCACCTGCAGGCCATGTCATCTTTATACCCACAAAATGTAATCACAAACACACACACACACACACACACACACACACACACACACACACACACGCATGCACACACACACACACACACACTCACACACACACATCACATATACATAAAGTAATACACAAAAAGGAAAATGAAAAAAAATCTTTTGAGATTTTTCCTTTCACCTACTAGCAAATAATCATTTGAAAATGGTGGAAATAAATGAGTGACACATAGCTACAAATAATTCTAAGTTAATATAAATCTATATTAATTAATAGATGTCATATCTGTTTACATGCAATGGTTCCAATGGATTACTTGTTATTAAATATACCTGTTCTTAAAATATATTTGGAGATATATTGATAAAGGAGACTGCAAGTTTATAGCTTCTTACATCCAAGTAGAGAAAGACATTTTCTCTTCTAACTTTTATGTAGCAGTTCTCAAGTTTTATTGAAAAAAAAAGAAAGAAAGAAAAGAAAAAATATGCATGTACTAATACCCAGAATTGCCTGAAATTTCTTCCTGGGAAATTTGCTCTTCCTTTGATTGGCACTCGGACTTCAGCCTTCCCTCAGGATAGCATTCCTGGAGGACAAGTTAACAAATTTAATGTCTATTGTTTCAACAGTCTGACACCAAATGAAGCGAAACAGTCTCTCAGGAATACTGTTATGTGCAGGTCACATGTGTGATGCCATTCATATTCTCTAGAGTTAAACTTCACTGTGTTAAAGCTCCTGATTCCTGCTTTGATATAATTACCTTTAAAAGAACTGAACCATTTATGAACTGGTTACTTAGACTGAAAAATTTATGGACTGCCATCTAGGAGTAGGTACTCTTATATGAAACACCTTAGATTCGTATGGGCCAAAGTAAGGAGGCCATCATGTACCCAACACAAGGAATGAATTTATGTAAATACTTTAAATCAGAAACTATAGAAATATTCATTTCTTCACCCACTTAAGAGTTTTTCCAGAACCAGGATTCTGCATTAAAATCATTGCATAAGAACATAAAAGAAAAAGAAGGGAAGGGCAAAGAAAGTAAAGAGTGAAGAATGGAAGGAAGGAAGAAAGGAAGGGAGGGAGGGAGAGAGAGACTCAGAGAGAGACAGAGAGAGAGAGAGAAAGAAAGAAAGAAAGAAAGAAAGAAAGAAAGAAAGAAAGAAAGAAAGAAAGAAAGAAAGAAAGAAAGAAGGAAGGAAGGAAAGAAAGAAAGAGAGGAAGAGAAAGCAGGCAAATGACCCAGCATTAGAGCACTTGAGTAAATTTACTATTTCACAGCTGCTTCCAAGAACTACACTCAGAGAGCTTGCATATAAAAGCCTGAGCAAATAAAGCTGTTAAGAATTTATTGGGGTGTGAACCTCAGTACCCATGCAATCAATATAGTCTGTACCTGATCCTGCATGTTCCCATTCTCATTCCTGCTTGAAAAGTCAACTGCTTGGTTATTGACCTTGATACAATGTGTTTGGGCATACATGTGGAATTTTTCTAAGCCACAGTTAAAAATGATGAATAGAAGAAGTAAACCTGAAGCCAACGAGCATTTCATGCCTTAACAGCAGGCAGACTTGGATACACATCCTTGACTTATACAATTAGAATCATTTCAGTTCCCCTTACACCAAATATTTCTTATCTACCAATTCAAAACTTAATTATCTTCAAAGGGATAGCTCTTATATTAAGAAATGATAAACCTATTTACAGGTTTGATCCAGAAACTGGAGCAAAGATCAATTGTCCTACCTCTGATATTTTATTTGTCATTTGCTAACAATATTATTGAAAATGAAAAAGAATAACTCCTCTGAGAATTAGAGGTAAACAATGCTCTGAATCACAGGATCCTAGAAATAGAGAATATTATACCCTAAAATGAAACATGTTTTATTTTTATTTGTGTGTATGGGTGTGAGCAGTTGGGGTATATGCATGTGAGTGGCAGTGCCCTTTGAAGTCCAGGACATCAGATCTCCCTGGAGCTGGACTTCCAATTAACTGTGAACAGCTAGATGTGGGTGTGGGAACTGAACTCAGGTCCTTAGCAATAATAGTGAGCTTTCTTACTGTAGAGCCATCTCTTCAGCATCTGGACCACATTTTTGTATTAATATCAAAGCTAGAGTAAAGGTGTAGTTTCTTTGTGTTTTGGGAAGTAAATCATTGCCTCTCCTTTGTGTGCATAATTTTATCTATTCTACTCTTTTAATCCTTTTATTGATCCATATGTTCTCCAGTTCCAATCCCAGTCTCTGGGTTTATGAATTCTAGCTTGTTACTATTCAGTTAATGGCTAATAACTACATATAAGTGAATGCATACCATATTTGTCTTTCTTGTTCTGGGTTGTTATTACTCAGGATGATTTTTTTTTCTAGTTTCATTCATTTGCCTGAAAATTTTATTACGCCATTTTTAATAGCTGGTTAATACTCCATTGTATAAATGTACCACATTTACTTTATCCATTCTTCTGTTCAGGAACATCTATATTGTTTCCAGCTTTTAGGTATTATGAATAGAGCTGCAATGAAATATTTGAACAAGTGTACTTGGGTAGGATGAAGCACCCTTTGGATGTGTCCAAGAGTGGTAGAGCTGGATCTTGAAGTCGCTTAATTCCCAACTTTCTGAGGAAGTTCTACATTGATTTCAATAGTGGCTGTATAACTTTGCACTCCCACCAGCAATGGAGAAGTGGTCCTCTTGCTCCACATCCTCACCATCCTGAGCTATCACTTGTGTTTTTAATCTTAGCAATTATGACAGGTGTAAGATAGAACCTAGGGGTCATTTTGATTTACATTTCCCTAATGGCTAAGAATGTTGAACATTCTTTTTGTTTCTTTGTTTGTTTGTTTGTCTGTCCTTTGCTACATTTTTACGTTTATTATATGAGCTTTAAATTTTCATGTCTTTTAAATATTAAATGCACTTTAAATGTATTCATATATATGGTATGAAATGCAGTCCTATTTCATTCTTCTTCATGTGGGCACAAAAGTTGCCCAAGAACATGTATTAAAACTTTTCTGTCCCAGTGTATACTGTTGGCATCTTTGATGAAGATCAATTATCTATATGTGTGGATTTAATTTTTGGATATGTATTTTCTTTCATTGGTCTTCTTTCTTTTGTCAATGTCAGTAACATGTTAAACATGTTTGACATGATCTTTATATATATATATATATATATATATATATATATATATATATATATATAAATTTATGTGCGTATATGTGTTATCGGCCTATATGTTTGTGCACCACATGTGTTCAGTGCTATGGAAGTTTGAAAAAGATATTGGATCTCCTGGAAATAGACAGTTATAAGCTGGCATTTCTTTAAGTATTTCTCAGCAATTTAAATTTCCTCTTTTAGCCAGGCGGCAGTGGCACATGCTTTTAATCGCAGCACTCAGGAGGCAGAGTCAGGTGGATCTCTGTGGGATTAAGGCCAGGCTGGTCTACAAAGCGAGAGCCAGAACATACTAAAACTACACAGAGAAACCCTGTCTCGAAAAACCAAAACAAACAAACAAACAAATAAATAAATGTATAAATTTTCTCTTTTGAGAATTCTGTTAGATCTGTATTCCATTTTTAATTTCATTTTTTAATATCCAGTTTCTTGAGTTCTCTATATAATTAAGATAATGGTTATTAGTCCTCTATCAGATGTGAAGTAGATAAAAATCTTTTCCCATTCTGCTTGCTGCTTAGTCTGAAGGATGGAATTCTTTGCCTTATGGAAGCTTTTCAGTTTCATGTGATCCCATTTATTGAGTGTTGATCTTAGTGCAGTTTCTCTACTGCATTTTCCTGATTGAAAATATATAATCATCAATAAATCCAAGCTTTGTCCTAGTGAAGTTCATAGTCTGGTGGAGAAAGACAACAGACAGAAAAGGAATATAGGATAGTCAAAATGATAGACTGTATTGCTATAATGCCCTGGGGTCATGATGACCAAATACATAGCAGAAATGCTAAAGAGATGACTCAGTTCTAACAGCACGTGATGATCTTGCCTAGGACTTGAGTTCAGGGTATATTTCCTATGTGAATAAGTTCAGAATCATTGAAACTCCAGTTTCAGGGAATTTTCTGCTCTCTTCTGGTATCTATGGGCTACTGCACTCCTGTGCCTATACTGCACTCATGTGCTTATATTTCCACACAGAAACATTCACACACACACATACACACACACACACACACACACACACACACACACACACACACACACACACACATTTGTCTTTCTTGTTCTGGGTTATTATTACTCAGGATGATTTTTTCTAGTTTCATTTATTTGCCTGAAAATGTGTGTGTGTGTGTGTGTGTGTGTGTGTGTGTATGCTCACATTAAAAACATAAAATAAATAATATACCTCAGAAGACCATAAATACAATTATTTTGAAAAAGCTAGCTGGAAACATTTTTTAGATGATTCATTCATGAACAGATGAGGGAAGAAAGAGAAGAATCAATCATTTTAAACTAATGGGCAGAAGAGAATAAGACAATAAATTGAAAGAATGTTTGCTTGCATGGGTCATAGTGCAAAGTCAACAGTAAAATGAAAAGTCAGAGGATAGATTACTTTCTTATGCATGCAGAGTTGGTATTATTTGTTAACAATCTGGTTCTAGAACTTGAAAGGTGTCTAAGGTAACTGTCACTTGTTTTTGCAATGTGTGATTAGAAACCTGGACTAAGCAGAGAAGGCTATGCCTGAGTTTTTATATGAATAATGAAGGACAGAAGAAGAGAATGAGAGGAGACTTTGCCTTGTCATTATTATCCTGAAACCATAATTAGTATTCAATGGGAACATCAAGGAAACAAGTAGCTGTAATTGAAGTCAGAAACAAGATATTTAGAAAAACAATTTGGCATCTACATAAATAAATAAAACACAATATGTAAAATTATATGTGATGAATATAGGTAGAGAATATAAGTCATAAGGCTCACTTATAGGCCATTAAGTTGCTGACAAGACATCATTTAAAAACTGATACCTCTGAAATTGACAATCAAGCAGAGGAAAATATAAGATATTGTGATCTTGGTAACATGTTAGAGTTTTATTTAGTTTTCCATAGCTTTTAGAAAAATAAATTCTGGCCGGGCGGTGGTGGCGCACGCCTTTAATCCCAGCACTCGGGAGGCAGAGCCAGGCGGATCTCTGTGAGTTCGAGGCCAGCCTGGTCTCCAAAGCGAGTTCCAGGAAAGGCGCAAAGCTACACAGAGAAACCCTGTCTCGAAAAACCAAAAAAAAAAAAAAAAAGAAAAATAAATTCTGAACATGAACATCAACAAATACATTTATTACAGATAGTCCATCAGATCATGAATTTAGACATACGTCATTTGAATCAAATCAAGACATTAGAAGGATTTCATTGGTTCTGGATGTTCTACGGGTTTCTCTGTTTCCTTCTTTTTCTTGATTTGGAGTTCATTGACTTTTCCTGTCTCATGGGTCATTTTCACCTTTAGGTCAGTTTTAGTCAGTGAGTTCTTTCTTACACTGCATCACATTAGCTTCTACATCCTGTTTCCATTATTACAATCTCTTTTGGTGCCCCTGGACTAAACTCTTCAGTCCATTACAATGACCTTAGTTTAGAGTTATCTAATTGTTGATGTTAATTCATTTTCCATGGAGTACAGAATCTTCACACAGTTAAGAGGCTAGCATATGGAAAAATTTCCACATAGCGTCTTTTTCTTTCTCTCACAGAATACAGTAATTTTCTAGCTAAATGCTGATGATGGGAAACATGGTTGTCACTGGTGATTTTTGAGAGGAGCTTTTATAAAATGTTTCCAGGAAATTCTGAGCATTTTTTTTTTTTTTTTTAGAAAAAGAGAGTGAAAACTAGTGTTGTAGAAAAAAAGTCATAGGTGATTCACTAAAAATGTCTGAAATGGTAATATAATGCAAGTGAGTTGAATGTGAGATGTTCTTTAAAAAGAAGTTAAAATAATTGGAAATAAACTTAAAGACCAGTATAAAATTAACAATGATAGAAGGAAAACGTAAAAATTTAGGACTTATGTCTTTGAGTAGGGAAACATCAACTCCAGCATAAAAAAAAATGAGGCTTTTGGGTTGAAAATTGTTATAATCCACAGAAAAGGAAGAAAGGCAGGTTGTAAATGCTGTATTTCAGATAACAAAGGATAATAATGGGTATGTTCTGCTGTCATGTTTTTTCTCGTGACATGAACAGAAAGAACTCCATATAAAATAATGGTATAAGAAAGGCTGTTATCATCTTTCCATAAAATACCCATTCCAGATAATATGTCCTGATATTTTAATACAAGAATACATATAGAAAACAATATTCAAGTAGAACACTGGCAAGAACTTTCACAGCTCAAGGCCCTGAATTACTGGCAGTAATTCTCTAAGTTACTCCAGGCACTATCTAGCTTTTCTGTGGTTAGTAAAGCCCATATCTCATATTACATATTCATAAGCAATCTGTCATATATTGGTGCATTGCAGCCAGTTGATCAGGAATTCTGCTGTGCTAAAATGAGAAAACAAATGCATTAAGAAACATGTCAGCATTCCTGAATATCTTCCTTTAATTTAGCTCTTCATGGACGGGAAAGTGTTGAATATTTGGTTGCTCACTAACCTAATGCAAATACATGGAATAGAGTTGATCAGAAGGCATTTCTACAAGAAGAAAGTAAGGATCCATAATCAGAATTGAGGCAGGGGGAGTTTGAGGCAGAGAGGGTAAGGCCTCCCATGGGGAGTCAACAAAGTCTTGTATATGAAGTTGAAGCAGGACCAAGCCCCCCTCCCCTGTATCAAGGTTAAGCAAATGTGGTGATACTTTATTTGTGTTCTAACAAATAAAGCTTGCTTAGGGATCAGAGGAAAAAGCCAGCCACTATATTAAACAAGAGTTTAGGCAGTGGTAGCACATGCCTTTAATCCTAGCACTGGGAGGCAGAGATTCATCTGGATCACTGTGAGTTCAAGTCCACACTGGGAATAGAGTCTGATGTGTTGGCCCAAGCCTTTAATCCTAGCACTAGTTAACCATAGAGGTCTGGAGGTCTGTACAGACAGACAGGAAGTGATAGAGCCAGGCAGAAAGAGGAAATGATGTAGCTGTGCAGAGAGAGGAAGTAAGATGGCAATGCCCAAAAAGGTATATAGGTGTGAGTATATAGGAAGTAGCTTTCTTGGGCTGAGGAATTTTAGCAGTAAGAACTTGTGGCTAGCTTGTTTTATTCCTCTCATCTTTCAGCTTTTACCCCAATATCTGGCTCCAGGATTTGTATTAATAAGACCGTTTAGCAATTTATGTTACAGGGAATGGGTTCCAAAAAGACAGTTGATACACTGCCAAGGGCCCCACAAACTGCCCAAGCCACACAACTGTCATCTTGAACACCCTGTCCCTGTGCAGAGTCAAGGTGATCATGCTGCTTGGCAGCTTGTTGGGGGACTAAATCCATGCAAGCTCCAGGTTGTTGCACACCACTGGGCAGAGCCCACTGGGTAAACTCCCTGCTCCTCTATCAACCACAGCCTTCTCTCACACCTGTCATAGATACCATGTCTCCAGTGTGGCAAGTACCACTCTGCTCCTCCATCCCTCCCACATCAACATCACACATTTGTTGTAGTGGCATTGGAAGCTGCAGTGTGTAACAGAGTTTACTCTTTTGTCCAAATAGCTTTACATGTAAATGTTAAAATGAGTCCTTGGTCTGCTTTAAGACCTCTGGCTTCTGCTACAGATATCCTGCTGTTGGCCAGAGTCATGGAGATCCTGTGACTATGATTCACAAGACCAGCCCGTTTATGTGCTCTAGCAGCTCATAGATGGGTTAGATGCTGGGGTGGGCCAACTCAAAGCCCTGGTTGAGGTCCTGGGTGGTAACTGAGTTGGTAAGCCCAGCCTTCCACCAGGCTCTCACCCCATTGCAGCTGCTGCCATACTGTGGTCAGCAAGGGCAGGGCCAGCTCTCCTGCCTTGGTTAATTTCTTTATTGTTTCCTTTCTCATTTTATCTTATTACACTGAATTATTTTACTACCTTGAGCTATGTTTTGTTATTGTATGTATGCAGGACTTACATACTAGGAAGTGGAAAGATTTTAGGTTTACTTTTGATGCATTAAAATGTACATGTACATTAAAAAATGTCCAATAACAATAAGAGAGAAATGTGAAAGATATTGGTAAATCGAAGACAATGGGACTATTTGCATGCTATAGGAGTCTAGAAACGTATTTTTTTTCGGGAGCTAAGGACCAAACCCAGGGCCTTGCGCTTGCTAGGCAAGCGCTCTACCACTGAGCTAAATCCCCAACCCGCTATAGGAGTCTAGATACATTATCCAAATAAGAGAATATTTTGTGACACTTTTTCTAATGATTTACATTTTCTTTCCACAAGTTAAATTAACTATAACAATATAATCAGGGAATTAAGAATATCACCAAGTTGTAACATTCAGAATAATACAAAAACCCATCTGTTATAAGTTCAATTAGGCTACCTAGAAATGTTGAATATGGAAATGGGTCTTTTCATTAAATTATTTTTCAGAAAAGTTGGATATGGTGGTATTTTACTTGTACTAAAATGTGATTTTAATTGTATGTTAATAAATAAAGTTGCCCGGGGGTCAGAGCTATTAGAGCCATAGCAAGAGCATGGCGGTGGTGGCACATGCCTTTAATTCCAGCACTTGGTAGACAGAGCTAGGTAGATCTCTGTGTGTAAAAGGATACAGCCAGCATTGGAGACACATGCCTTTAATCCCAATCCCAACCATAGAAGACCTGGAAGTCTTTACAGACAGGCAGTGACGAAGCATGGGTTTACAACCAATGAGAAGGCAGAACCGAAAGTCTTTATAAAGACAAACACACAGGAAGTAGCTCCCTTTGGGAGAGCTCTCTTGGCTGAAGCAGGAAGTGTAAGGCTCTTAGCTCTGACTTCTTGGCTTTCTTCTCTGAATTGGCTCTGTGTTTCTTATTTAATAAGACGGTTGGCTACATCTACAGTTGGATAAATGTTTTATGATTTTATTCTCCATAACTGATTGTGCTCTGAATATACAATGGACATTGTACAGTCCATCATACAGACTCCCTCTGCAGACTGTTTTCTTGCACGGTTCATATTTACATGAATACTCTGTTTTTCTAAGCCATATACTGATATACCAACCTTACTTTGTGTCAGTGTGTGTGTGTGTGTGTGTGTGTGTGTGTGTGTGTGTGTTGTCCACAAATGTTCATGGTGTGTTTGTGTGTGTAGGTGTATACACGTGTTTGTGGGGACCAGAGATCAACTGTAGATTGTAGCATGAATCTTAACAGGTCTTATTAAAAATAAATCCGGGCTGGATATTGAGGTGAACGCTGGAAGATCAGAGAGACAGAACAAGCCACATCTACTTCACCTTGATAATTCCCCAGTTGATCCTGTTTCCTCAGACTGGAAGCCTTTGTGTCCTCATCTGAATGGATCTCAGCTGAACTGCTGCTAAAAAGCCTTAAAGCTTAACCAGACCAAAAGCTTCTAGTTTCTGGTTTCATGCTTTATATACCTTTCTGCTTTCTGCCATCACTTCCTGGGATTAAAGGCTCACTTCCTGGGATTAAAGGCATGAGTCACCATACCTGGCTGTTTCCAGTGTGGCTTTAAACTCACAGAGATCCGGATGGATCTCTGCTTCCCAAGTGGTAGGATGAAAGGCGTGTGTGCCACCATTTTCTGGCCTCTGTATCTAGTGGCTGTTCTGTTCTCTGACCCCAGATAAGTTTGTTAGGGTGCACAATATTTTGGGAAACACAGTATCACCACAGTAGATGTTATTCCTCATTCACTGTCATCTTGATTTTGAGACAATTCACTTCTTCAATGAGGCTGCCTGACAAGTGGGTCCCAGCAAACCAACCGTTACTTCTGTCCCAGTGCTGGTGTGCATTGCACTGAACAATTTTTAAATATTGTTCTGTGAATCAAACTCAGGTCCTCATAGACAGTCAAATTATTCACTCACTAAGCCACACCCTAGTCCCTGATCTCATTTTCAGCATTGTATAGCATTTTTGCCCATGTTAAACTTTATTTATTGAATAGCAATCAGGAGCCCATCCAGTACATACTTTGTAAATGAAGTTAATCTCAATATATTGCCTTTGGACAAATGTTTAACAAGTTATTTAGCAAGTTCCTCTTAAAAGGAATTTGGAGCACTTTTCCTGTGTTATGTCAAGATTGACGGGTCAGATTTTAGATGTTGCACTTACACATTATCTTTTCTTGCTTTCCCAATTAAAGTTCTTGCATATAATTTTTATTCCTCTATAAGTATTAATTTGTTGTTTTATGCAATTCTCAAAATATCTGTGAAGTAGATGTGAGGTTCATTTCAATACTTAAATGCCATTGCTCTGTTAATTCCAGACTGCTTCCATTTCTTATTCTTGAGCTTGTAGTTTTCCTTCCTTTTCTGCATGAGACTTGGTTCTGTCTTTTATTGTCCACACAACACTTTCGTCCATCACTGAGCTTCATATTATTTGAAGGTTGCTTTCCCTAATTTTTTGTTGTTTTATTGAATAATTGGTTAATTTAAGAAGATTTTTGAGTAAGTGGTATATTATAGCATAAATCTGCTTTTAAAGCAAATGTTTCACCCAAGAAGATTAGCACAATTTTGTTTTCCATGAATGGGAGAGTCTGCAGTGATGCCTTTTGGGTGTCTATCTGACTCACTATTCCACTCATTAAAGGAATCCCCAAGTCCTCAATTATTGTACATCTTATGGCAAAGAGGGAAATATACTAATATACAAGTTGACTTTTAGTCCTTCGTTATCTCTTAGCTGCTTCCAAATTGGCAAATTGAATTATTTCTCTTGAAAATTTAGGCAAGCAAGTGTCTGAAAAGATATTTTCATGTATTCACAACATTTAATTAAACACTAATTGACTTTTATTCCCCATCTATAAGGATGGATGACCTCATATGGATCATCTCAGGTTACTTGGTTCCATCCTGCAGTTTGATACCAGGTGTATGAACTATAGCAAGTTGCCTCTGCCCTTCTGTTGTAGGGTCCTCCACTGAAGGATATTAAAGACATAACACCAAAAAGAAAGGACTAAATCCCTTTCAACAGGAACTTGCTAAATACTTGGTGCATTATTTTTCATTACAGGAAGGTGAAGTATGCCCTCCACAGATCATTACACCTTAATATTGTTTCTTTCCCCTGGCTCCCAGCATCATCAAAAATCTTTACATATTCATATATACCAATGATTAGCTTGCATGAGAGCTTTTTTAATACAGTGACATTCCACTATCATTGGCAAGAGCGAAATTTCAAAATCCTGAGTATTCTTGGTACCAGGCTAAAAGAATGCCCACCTATCTCTCTCTTCCTTCTTTACTAGCCCCTCTCTATATGTTAGAACAATGCATTCAAAGTTTAGCATATAGCACCTTCTAAAATGTCCATAGAGTATTTCAAAAACTAACCAAAGAACAAGAAGAGGGTTTTAAAAGAAATACGCTGTCAGAACAGTGAGGACTTCCTGAGGCTTTCAAATTCTTTTTACAGAAAATAATTTCCAAAGAGACACCTTCTCCACAAACAGCTGCTACAGGACCAGATTTCTGTCTGGACCATGATGGATATTGTTAGGATAGGGTACAGTATCTTATGTTCGGAGTATAGTGTCCCAACCTTAATAACCATTTTATCTAGTTCTTTTCTCTCAAAACTGAGAGTGGCTGTAGAGTTCTTTCATATACTCTGAGCTTTATTTACTACAGAGTTATTTGTCTTGAGCCAAAACCTCAGAAAAATACTAGGATATCTGTGAAGAACTACCATCATTTTATACTGTCATATACTCTGGTATATGATTGCATTGATTTTTCTGGACTCAGGTAGGACCACACATCTTATTTTGGTTACTACTGTGTGACTACATATGGAGTGATACAGTTCTGGAATAAATCTAGCCATTAGTAGTGAAAAACCCACAAGGCTTAATATTCTTCTCCATGATGAATGGCTTTGTCTGTGACAGTGTTCTCATCCTCTGCTCTATGGCTATGCAATAATAACAGACATGGTAGACTTGCAAATCTACAATAGGCATGGAAGATAATTTCTTCTGTTTTTCTTGGGTATTTGAGACAATGGACTTGTACTTCCCTGAAGCAAGTTTATCTTGTCCCACCTGATACAATCTGGGTTTTTTTCTTTTCATTTGCACCAACCTTGGCAAGCTATATTAAGACTGTCAAGACATCAGACTTCCACTTGACTTCTTATCTGACAGCATCATTTCTATGTAGCATGTTTTATTTAACCTTTTCAGCATCTTAAAACAATCTCTTTTTTTTGGACGTAAACTTTGATTTCCTTTTCAAGATTCATATCAGCTAAATTGTCTTCAGGCTGTCATAGTCACTTGTAATCTTATTTCTTCAGGCCACTGAAGAAATCTGTATTATTTTTCTAAGCAACATAAAATTTATTCCCCAACTTGTTGAAAGGTGCAGAGACTTTGATGTGCACCTAAAATGATTTTTCCACAAGCTATGTTTATGAAGCACTTTTTAATGTTTGTGACCAATGGCATTTTGAAGCGTTTCCAAGATTCTTTAACTTTGGCTTTCACCAATTTCACTTTGGTTTATGTTGCCTTGATTGATATTTCAAATCAATCCTGTCAAGCAAATAACAATGTATCATATCTAATGGTAAATGGTTTTGCAATGGTATTCCTGATATTAAGACCTGAAATGTGGTCAAAGATTTGATTCAAGTCCTGCTCAATCCAGTAATTGTAATAATTTTGCATTCATAAAGTTAGGGATGTAGATACAACCTGAATCATTTTTAGTTGAAAATAAAACATAAGCTATTTTTAGAGACTGATTGGTGTTAGAGTATGAAGAAGTAACCAATAGGACTGACAGGTATACATTAAATTGTGTGCCTATGGGTGAGTTCAGCAGAAGTATCTGAGAGATAACCCACCACACCCAGTCTCTCCTCATTACCCTTTGTATTTCAAGAAATTATTTCTGTTAGACAAAGTCTCATTCTAGCCCTGGCTGTCCTGGAACTTCCTATTAGAACAAACCCTCAGAGATCCTCCTGCCTTTGCCTCTCAAGTTCTGAGTTTAAAGGTCTGTGTCAACAAGCTCCCAGGCTATTCAAAATTCCAAATTATATTAAATGGAGTATACAGTCATCTCACAAAAAAGGAGTGTGTTGGGGGAGAGTGTGTGTGTGTGTTGTTAAGAGTGAGTTTGTTCTTATATACTATTAAGACATGATGATATAAGGAATATAAGCAGGATTATGAGAAACATTAGGCCGGATTATGGAAAGCCTCATATTACTATGAAAATTCATCTGATAATCCCATCAAGCAGGGGAAAGATGATTATTCTTTGTACCTATAGATCTAGAATTCAAAGCCATAAAATTAAAATAAATTTGTGACTTGTTTTCTTCCAAGTTATAGAAAAAGTGGTTTTTATGGTATCTCAGAACATGCCAAAATAGTCTGCTTGTCCCCCTCTTCAAATGGGTCAGTTACTTTGGGCTTGAAAGTTCCATGTCAATAATTTCTTGAACTTCCTGTTCTTCAATTTGGGAATTACTTTATTCATTTTGAAACTATAAAACCGATGGCCATCCTTCTGAAGTTACTCAATATAAAAAAAGGGTTATATTACACACACACACACACACACACACACACACACACACTTCCTTTTGTTGAATGGATCCTTTTCATGATACTCTACGGCTCAGTATTTAGAATCAAGGGTTGAATTGTTTCCATCACTTATAGTTTGCTTGCTTTGGAAAACTTGAAGTATTAAGTTATGATATGAAAATTCAGGTTGGGTGGTGGTGGTGCACGCCTTTAATCTCAGCACTTGGGAGGCAGAACCAGGTGGATCTTTGTGAGTTCAAGGCCAACCTGGTCTACAGCGTGAGATCCAGGAAAGGCACAAAGCTACAAAGAGAAACCATGTCTCAAAAAAACAAAATAAATAAATAAATAAATAAATAAATAAATAAATAAATAATCAGCTGAAAGAAGTGTTTTAATTAATATTTTATATAAGCAACAGTAACAACAACAACAGCAACAAAAGCCAAAGTGAATGTACTTCTACATTTCTGTTGACTTCCTTAGGGTTTCTATTGTTGTGATGAAACATGATAATCAAGGCAACTTAGGGAAGAAGGGGTTTATTTCAGCTGAGACTCCCAGGTAACAGTTCATCACTGAGGGAAGTCAAGGCAGGAGATAAAATGGGGCACAAATCTGGAGGCAGGAACTGGAGCAGTAGCCATGGAAGGGTGCTGCTTAATGGCTTCCTCCTCATGACTTTCTCAGCCTGTTTTCTCATAGAACACAAGACCACCAGCTCAGTAATGCCACCACCCACATTGGGCTGTGCCCTTTCAATCAGTTGTTAATTAAGAAAATGCCCTACAAGCTTGCATACAGACTGTTCTTATGGAGGCACTTCCTTATTTGGCGTTCCCTCCTCTCAGACGGATGAAACCTGTGCCAGATTGACATAAAACTGTTGAGCACATCTGTCATAACACAAAGTATTATATAACAATCACAAACTCTGCTGAAAGTTTCTTCTTTACCTTCTTATTAAAAATATTTTTTTTTTCATTTTGTATGTCCTTGTGTTCTTGTGTGAGGGTTTGTGAAAGTGAGTACAGGCTCCCTTGGGCTTCAGAAGAGCATGTAGAATCTCCTGCAGCTGGAGTCACAGATAATTGGCAGCTGTATGACATGTGTGGTTGAAATTGGACTCAGGTCCTCTACCAGAGCAGTTAGTGCCCCTGAGTATTGTGGTGCCTTTCTATACACTGATTATTTGTTAAAATAAACCAGCAAACAAACACACATACGCACATACTGTGTCTAATGCATGTGGCTTCTAAAGCTTTCTATGATATTCACAATTACAATGTCCAATCAGGGAGGGAAGCTCTTCCTCACTAAAAAGGTTTCTCATGACAACACCCCAGTTTTTTCTAATGTTTTGTGAGTTCCCAAGGCCAAAGACAATTTTTAGTTGATTACCTTTTCCCTCCCATACCTAGAAGCAGATACACCAGCAACATTGTCAGGTTAAAATCAGTAAAACACTGCAAATATGTTAAAAATAGTTGTGGTTAGTTCTTTGGCTATGTTTATTAGTCTCATTTTACAAATTTATAGATTTACTAACTACTCCCTAAAGATTTTGAAATTAGTTACTCCTTATGTTAAAGATTAAGATATGAATGTCAATTTTATATCTGTACTGTGTTTGATACACAGCAACTAAAGAATATTTGGTCTAATGAATTGAGTGCAGCTCTCTCTGCCTCATTTTACTTGGTCCTCAGTCTTTTTTCAAGCATGTCACAGTAGGGGTGTGTGTGTGTGTGTGTGTGTGTGTGTGTGTGTGTGTGTGTGTGTGTAGATGTATGTGTGCTTCTTTGTACTGTGTGTGTTCCCATCTGTGTGCCTCTGCTTGGATTGGCTTCATCTGCCGGGTGCTGCTATCTGGCTTTGGAGAATAGTGGAAATGAATTTATGCACCAGCACAGGCTTCACAGCTGAAACTCTCTCTTGTTTTTCTTTACACTTTATGTGGGGAGTTAATTTATTGACAAGAGGAATCTTAGCAAGTTTTTTCATAGCATCTCCTTGGCAGCTTACCAGTGATGAATGCCAGTATGGTGAGCCTCTGACAGTATCTTCAGTTTTCCTTTTTACCTTTCTTTCTTTCCATTTTCTCCCTTCACAAAACTGATACTGACTAAACAAAATAAAATAAAAAGCATGTTGATGAATCAAAAGTGGGTTTAGCTTTAATAATTTACCATGTAATTTCATGGCAAGCCTTTTAATGATGCTTAATTTTCCTAATGCTTTTAATCTTCTGTAAGAAAAATGTTGATAATGCTACACATTATTGTATTTGAGGGAGGGATATGCTCCTGCAAGTAATTGCTTAATTACTTTAGTGGATTGTGTGCTGCCGGCTTGATGTGCTGCTCCATCTGTTTCCTTTAATTTATTGAATCGATGCCATTTGACAAAAGAGCAAATGGAAATCACAGGAGAGGGAGAAAATGATAGGTCACAGGCCTGTGACTCTGGGGAGGAGGATAGGTCACAGGCCTGAGGCATTTGGGGATGTATGATGCATCAGAAACTTAAGTCAACAGCCCGATGTATACATTCCTACCTTCAATGCTGAGTTCTGATGTTTTAATTCTTCCTCTTGTCAGTTATTCTCAAGTGTGTTTGGAAAGCCACAGGCCTCTCAGTTATAAAATAGGAATAAGATTTCATTTAGCTTATATAAACTGGATATTTTCAGGTTCAACATTGTCTTTAATAGATTGGGAATGAAAGAGATCATGAATTAAAATAATTACATGTCTTTTTAAAGATTTATTTTTACTTGTGTGTGTATGTATCCATCTGTGTATACCATATGTGTGGAGATACACTCAGAGCCAGGAGAAGGTGTCATATGCCATGGGGTTGTAGTCAGAAAGGTTGTGACCACTCAAAGTGGGTAATAAAAACTAAAGTCAGGTCCCTTGGATGTGCAGTAAGAATTCTTAACAGCTCAGTCCTCCCTCCAGCCCCCAAATAGACATCTTCTTTAAAGAGTCCAGTAAATACAGTAAACATAACTCAGAAAACCATTAATCATGGTTTGTCTTGTATATGGTAACTTAACCTTGACCCATGCTTAATTCTTTCACCTTTTCTACCGAGCACCCATTAGTTTAACCCTGTTTTCTGCTTAACAGAGCTAAAATACTTTTTCATCTACTACTTCAATCCTCCATGATCGTGGAGTAAGAGTAGAATCAATTCTCCTTTGTTGAATGACTTTTCAGGTTCACTAAGCCTGGTATTCAAACATTCCCCTTCTTCCTTAACACAGGCATGCTGACTCATCTACATGGAATAGTACATCAGTGGTTCCACAGCAGAGTCTGCCCTAGTTAGGACTGATAAGGTCTGATTACATTTGATGAAGTCCACAGCCTTCTTGGTTCATATACGTCCCAGTACTTAAAAACATAAATAGTATTTATCCACTTTGCAGTTGTTTAGGACTGAATCCTGAGTCACTTGTTGGAGGTACACTTTAACTGCATGCATAGCCCTGAACATGTATTTCAAACTCAACTGACTTGGATCAAATTCTTACAGTACCAAACAGAAACTATACATTTAAACAAAGGGATTTTGTGGTTCTAGGTCCCCATTAACATCTGTAAACTCGAGATCCTAGACTAGCTCAAATTTGTTTTTTGTGTGAAAATTTTGAAATACAAGTATAAACTATTACTGCAATAGTTTATATTGAATATCTTCTTTAGAAATGGTAACTTACATATTTGAACAGTTCCTTACGAATTACTGAAGTAATTTTATAAGATGGAAATCTAATATTATCTCCCCATCCTCCAAAGTATACAGAATTTAAATGCAGAATTATTCATTTTTAAATTACTTTTCTCCATTTAATAGTAAAAACATCTGAAAGGCTACAGAATGATCACTTATTCAGTAGGTTCATAGCAGGAAGACATGGAAAATTTCAAAAGATTGCAAATTGAAATTGTATAAGCAAAGCCAACTGGAGTGCTGGAAGAAGCTCACAACCATATCATACACAAGTAGAGAAAAAAGGAATGAAAAGACAATAATGAGAAAAGTCGAGAAAGGGAAACAAGATAGAAAAGCAGTAGAAAGAAGAGGAGTTCAGGGAGGAAGGATAGAATGAACGAGTTGGCACTTGAAGCTAGACTGAGGAAACTTTAACCTTTGCTGGAGGAACAGACACACTGGTCATACCTTCAATTTTACTATTTTTATTAAATAAAATAATAATTATTACTATTGTATGTAAGTATGTGTTTGACATGTGGTTATGTGACACCTGTATGTTGTTCATACAAGGAGTTTAAAAGACAATTTAGTGGAATTATTTCTCCTTTCAACTTCACATGAATTTGGGGGTCCAACTCAGGTCCCCAGGCTATGCACCAAATGGTTTACCCACTGAGGAATCACTCTGGCCCCAGAGATTTATCTGGTTTCCAAATAGTAGGTGTGACTTGGAATGAAAAAACATATTTCACAACAAAATGTAAGCACAATTATCTACAATTCTTTAAAACATGCTTCCCATAAAAAAAGAAATTAAGAAATAAAAAAAGCAATAAAAAAATCTTACTTTAAAAAACTGAGCTAGAGAAATGGCTCAACCATTAAGATAAATTACCTTTTTCCCAGAGGCCAGCATTTGATTCCAACACCTATGTTCACCATTTCACACATACATGTAATTCTCAATCCAGGGACTCCAGATCCCTCTTCCGGCCTTCTAGGACACAAGCAGATATACAGATACAAACAAAAATAAAAGTATCTTAAATGGCTTAAAAAGAAATTGACTTAACATTTGTCTTGTGGAATTTTTATTAGTTATTCTAATATTCATAATTCATATACTAGTCTGCATTATTGTTTTCTCTATTCCTCTATATCTTGTTTGATTACTGTTTGACACTAAAAGGAGAGCTCTGTATATTTTGACACAAGCACACACACACACACAAACACACACACACACACACACACACACACACACACACACACTCAATGTGACAAAGATGATGGATCCATCACAGCAACTTTTTTAATTTTTACTTTGAAGTGTTAATAAAAATGTGTTGGTTTCCGGGTGGTGGTGGTGCACGCCTTTAATTCCAGCATTCAGGAGGCAGAGCCAGGAGCATCTCTATGAGTTCGAGGCCAGTCTGAGCTACAGAGTGAATAAAGGTACAAAGCTACACATAGAAACCCTGTCTCAAAAAATGTCCCCCCAAATGTGTTTTCATGCTATAAAACTTCAATTGGGAATTTATATTAGTTTGTAGGACATATATTAAAATGCTATTTATTATAACTATTTTTGTTGTTTTATTAACAGAACTACATGTGGTGGTTTGAATGAGGACAGACCCATAGGGTTATATATTTGAATGTTTGATCCTCAGGTGGTGGAACTGTTTTGGGTGGAATAGGAGGTGTCGTTTTATTGGTTGAAGTGTGTTACTGGGAGCAAGCTTGAGGCTTCAAAAGCCTATGCCATTCCCAGTGTGTCTCTCTTAACATTTGGAATGTAGTCTAAAGATGTGATCTCTCAGGAACTGTTCCTGTACCATGATTGCCTGACTACTTATATACTCCCCACCATGATGGCCACAGACTTACCCTCTGCAACTGTAAGCCTCAACAAATTCTTTCACAGTTAAATTGTATTGATCATTGTTTCTCTTCATAGCAATAGAAAACTAACTAATACATATGTCATGACATGAATTTCACATAATAAACGCATATTTTGAGCCCTGGCAATATTTTTTAAGGATGATACAACAAGAAAACAGTTAGGTAAACAATGTGATCTTTCGTGATAGAACAAACAGAACAAAACAACAAAAACATTCATTGCGACTTTTCTTTATCAGAATAATAGTAGTATGCTTCTTCCTATCCCTACGACCTTTCCGATCTCATGTTTTTAGCCAATTTTTCAGTGTCATGTATGAGTTACACTTCATGCAGTGAAGCCAAGTTCAATACAAACATTGAAGTGGGCTTCCTATTCGCATAGCATTTGTGGCACAATTGCATCAACATATCTTGTACAGAGGTTGCTGTGATAGGTGGGAGGGTTTGTAACTAGATGGTATTCATTATTGCTTAATTCCTCTTGGTATTTTGTTAAAAGACTTGAAGTACCATGAAAATGCTAGTCAGTATGGGTGGAGAATCTAGTTGGGCACCAGCTCAATTTCTCCATGTTCATTGACATAAGTAGGTAGTGTCTTCAGCAATAGGAATTTACCTTCAAGCTGTTGAGCTAACCAATAGTTTTGGTAATAGCTCATGATGTTTGGTGAGGGGGAGGTTATGGGAACCTTTGATCTAATAACCTAACAGGATGTGACACATTCCTTGCCCTGGAGGTTTTATTTGGTACCATAAAATGTCTCACTGATACATTTTCTCCATTATAAGCTGATTCTACTTAAATTCCTTTCGTGAATACTCACATTTAGGAAGCTTTGAAAGCAATAGACAGTCATTAGTATTGGATGTCCCTTCTCATATTCTCTCTTTCATCCTGCTTTGTCATCCCTCTAGCAATAAAATGACTTTTAATGACATATTGCTATCCCCATAGATTAATGCAACACATAAAATTTATCAGGGAAGCATCTTATTATAGTAGATGGCAATTGGCACAGAACAACACAACTGGAAAAAAAAACTGTAGAGAATGAAAGACTTTGGAGCACTAAGCTCTAAGTGTGAATTCTTCATCAAACTCCTTCCCACAAAGCTCAGGTATCTCTGTGGAAGAGGAGACAGAAAGATTGTAAGAGCCAAAGGGAATGGACAACAATGAGAAAAACAGCATCATCCATACACAATAGGACTGATGCACTCAGCTCAAAAATACTGTGACCAAATGAACAGGGCGTGCACAGGTTCAAACCAGTCAACATCCTAGCATGGATATGAGGAAGTGGACACAAAATCCTACCCCTGACAATGAAACTATTTGTAATTAATATCTGCTGAGAAAGGGAAGATCAGTTTTCTCCAATGGAGTGTCCCTGACTTTATCAACTATACTCCAGGGCGGGGCCCATGCCCAAGTGTAGAATATCAACACAAAACATACTTCATGATTTTCTGTGGAGGTGCTTTTGTTATTTTTGGTATTTTTATCTTATGGGGTTTTGTTGTTGTTGTTGTTATTGTCTGTTTGCTTTGATCTCTGCATTTGGTAGGCAGAAAAGAAAGGAGGATATTAGAGGATTTGGAAAAGAGGAAGAATGTGATCAAAATGTGTTTTATATAAGACATAGGTATAGTTTCTGATGTTATTGACAGACATATTTGGAAGGGAGCCAGGAGCAGATTATGGGAGTGTTAGCAGGGAGGAAGGGAAAGGAGAAAATGATGTAACTATTCTATAATCTCAAAAACTAAAAGAATCCAAAAGCATATTTTATGTAAAATTATTCTCATATAAAAATATTTTAAAGTTTTAGTTTTGTCTCTTAAATATCATACAACTCGAAGAAATTTCACGTGGAAAGTGTTTTTATCAAGTACAGTGGCACATGCTTGAAGTCTCAGCTCTTGGGAAACTGAGGCTGCAAGACAGACGTCCTTTCCCACAAAGGAAGGTAAAGTAAGACGAGAGACAGAGATAAAGACATAAACAGAGAGACAGGGAAACTGATACTGGCGATGTAGCCCTGTGGTACAGAAATTCTCTAGAGCCGGGCAGTGGTGGCACAGGCCTTTAATCCCAGCACTCGGGAGGCAGAGGCAGGTGGATATCTGTGAGTTCTAGGCCCTCCTGAGCTACAGAGTGAGTTCCAGGTAAGGTGCAAAGCTACACAGAGAAAACCTGTCTTGAAACACAAACACACACACACACACACACACACACACACACACAAAACAAATAAACAAACAAACAACAACAACAACAAAACAAATTCTCTAGCAATCAAGACCTTGAAGATCAATTCTAGCAATTGCAAAGAGTTGCATTTCTCATCCAATGACTGAGGGAACAGGATGCAGAGATCCATGGCCAGGCCCCAGGTAGAGCTCCAGGAGTCCAATTGGCAAGAAAGAGGAGGGTTTGTATGAGGGAGAATTGTTGAGGCCAAGATTGGAAAAAGCACAGGGACAAATAGCCAAATGAATGGAAACACATGAACTATGAACCAATAGCTGAGGAGCCCACAACTGGATCAGGCCCTCTGGATAAGTGAGATAGTTGATTAGCTTGAACTGTTTGGGAGGCATCAGGCAGTGGGACCAGGACCTGTCCTCAATGCATGAGCAGGCTGTTTGGAACCTGGGGCTTATGCAGGGACACTTTGCTCAGCCTGGGAGGAGGGGACTGGACCTGCCTGGACTGAATCTATCAGGTTCAACTCAATCTCCAGGGGAGTCTTTGCCCTGGAGGAGATGGGAATGTGGGGTGGGCTGGGGGAAAGGGGGAGGAGGGAGGACAAGGGAATCTGTGGCTGATATGTAAAATTAAATGAAATTATAAAATAAAAAGAAAAAATACAAAAAAAAAGAAAATTGGTTCCTGCTAAATACTGAGGAAGCAAATGACATTTAATGTAACAAAATACTATATATGAATAATATCAATATAAAAATTATAAAACTTTTTTAGATCAGCTATAAAAATTGACACAAAATAGAAAATGTGAACAAGTGATGTGAATAAATTATTTCATGAGAAGACACCTAAATATTTCAATGCATTCTGTCCATACTTAATAAAAAATGTTCTTAATTGTACTATCACACAAAATAATTTCATTAAAACAATTAGCACATTACAAAATTATCTCTAAGAATCAGATGGTATGGAAAGCTAGCCTTATTTTCCACTTATTATATATTAACAATTATAATGAGAAAAAAGATTAAAAAATAAAACTATTTCAATATTTAAGTTTCGAAGGAACCTCTTTGAGCTAAACCCACAATACAGAGAAAGATAGCTTACTGACAACTATAGTGATTCATGAAGGAAAGACATCGTCATCAGTAAGTGAAGAGCTAAGGTTTAGAATCCACATGTGTAAATGTTGAGGATTTTTATATTACTTTTATTAAGATTATAAGATAATTACTTTCCCTCATCCCTTTTCTCTGTACAAAATGCTCTACATGCTCCTCCTTGTTCTCTTGCAAATTCGTGACCTTTTTATTCCAGTAATTTTTGTAATATATATATATATATATATATATATATATATATATATATATATATATATATATCCTAAATACATAAATGAAACCCCTGATTAGTCTGTATGAAAGCATTTGTATGCATGTATTCTGGCCTGACCATTTGGTACTGAATACCTAGTTGTTGTTATTCTCCCTGGGGAAGACTACTTCTCCCCTTCTCAGCATTCCTTAGTTGGCTGTACCTCTTCTTGTAGAGTAGAAGCCTCATCAGTTTTCCTCTATCCACTTTAGGATGTCTGTTGTTGTATTATTTCAACTCATGTTTTGACAGTCAAGTTCGTGAGATATTATGAGTGTAGCTTCTGACATTACTGGGGGACACAATCTCACTGGAATGTGTAATTCTTACTACCCAAGAAAACTGTGTTCTGCAACAGACACCATTACAGAAAACCACAACCAGTTAAAATGGAAAGCTTACAGCCCAGTCCCAAGGGGTACATCTACAATATCACCCTTGAATCTGAGCCTCAGAGATCATTGAGGAAGAGCAGGAGGAAAGACTGTTACAGCCTGAACACCCAGGAGTTTACTATGAGATTGTAAAAGCAATTTTTTCAAGCTTAAAACTACTGTATCATATACCAAAGAAGAAAGAAATTGGACACACTGTATTTAACTTTAAATGCATTTTAGTAACAAAACAAAAGTCTATAACCAAAAGGATAGCAAGGAAGCCAATATCGAAGGAATACATTATTCAACTGATATCTAGGAAGCGGTGCCTAAAGACAAGCTGAGCCAACACAATATTACACTTTCAGAATCCTACCATGAACTCTTCTTGGGAAGACTCAGAGTAGCTACTACAAACAGCTTGACACAGTCATATCTGTTATGGGATATGAAGAGTAGGAGAATATAAAAATAAAAACAAACATTTGGTCAAGTCCTTCATAATACAAAACATTGTTCAACTTTTCTTCCAAAACAAATCATGTTCCTATTTGGGCTCTATGTTAAATATTTGAAATAAAATTTAAATTTTTCATATAGTACACTTTTAAGCATTATGCTTTTCAATACAAAAACAGAGTCAGAGAGATGGCTCAGCAGTTCAAAGTGCTTATTGCTCTTTTGAAGGGCCAGAGCTATATTCTCAACACCCATACCTGATGCCCTATCAAATTGTAACTCTATTCTAGAAGAGTCAGAGCTTTCTTACGGTCTCTGTTGGCAAATAAATGTACGTGATACACATATACTCACAGACAGGCAAATAAGTAAAGAAATCTTTAAAAATAAGGAAAGAAATTATTTAAATACATGTGAAGTTGTTTGTCTTAGCTTTATGCTTCATTTCTCCTTCCCAGGCATTTCCAGTGTTGGTGATTGAAAGCAAAATCTTATACATGCCCTACCAATGAGCCATATCCTTACCCTTTTAGCTCCAGTTTTATTCAAGAAATTATGAAAATATTGGAAAAAGTTTTAGTGAGTCATGCATGAAAAGATAATAATCTCAATAACAAAATACCAAACCCACAAAAAAAAGATGAATGCAACCATGGTCAATGGATATTTTTGAAAAAGTGAACACCCCCACAACAACAAAATTAATAAAAAAAATTACTTAGTATTTAAGAAAAACTAAAGAAAAAACAAATATATTTGAAATATTGTATGCAAGTGTGTCTATAGTCAAGGTTGGTAAAAACCTTAAAATTTACTCTAGGCTTTAAGTAGAAATGTGTGAACATGATAGTGAAATAGATATTTTTCTAGAAAAGCAATGTATTCTGAACACCCGTACAACTCACTGACCATGGAGAGGTCAAGCTGTTGTGTACATGGAGCCTTCACACCTATATCCTAGTCTCATGAATACTCAAGCCGTCAGAAAAGTAAATAAAGATGAAACCAAAGTAAAAACAGAACTCTAGCACTGTTGGATGAAAGATGGAAAACCCACTGAAAGAAGGTGAAAAGATCAAGTTCTGTCATCTATTGATGATCTTGGAAACCCTGAACAAAAAGAAACATTGAGACTCTGTAGCACGAATTGTTAGAAGGTTTTATTAATAAAATCAAACCTGATACCAGTTATTGGGGTGAATGCTGGAAGATCAGAGAAGCAGAACAAATCACAGCTTCCTCAATTGTCAATTCCTCAGCTGATCCTGTTTCCTCAGACTGGAATCCTCTGAGTCCTCATCCAAATAGATCTCAGCTGAATTGCTGCTCAAAAGCCTAAAAACTTGACCATGCTCTAGTTCCTGGTTTTCATGCCTCATATACTTATATTTCTGCTTTCTGCCATAACTTCCTGGGATTAAAGTTATGTGTTACCATTCCTAGTTGTTTCCAGTGTGGCTTTGAACTCACAGAGATCCAGATGCATCTCTGCCTCCAGAATGCTAGGATTAAAGGCATATGTGCCATCATTTTCTGGCCTCTATGTCTATCTAGCAGCTATTCTTTTCTCTGACCCCAGATGAGTTTATTAAGGTACACAATATATTGGGGAACACAATATCACCACAAGACTCTGAAAAATAATTTACTACTAGCCTATCACCTTATAAAATGTATTTATATCAAGCCTAAAGAAGAATGGGTTAATGAATTTATGTTTTATACCACTAAAGTTTTGAGAAATTGTTATGATCGCACCATAAAACTAATATTATTTTAATTATTAAAATTCTTAATAATGCTGATAATGACTTCTTTTCAAATATTTTCTTGCTTTAAAGCCCTCATTTCCTACTATAACCAACTAAAATTAAATTTGTGCAAGCCTGTTTAGTGTTTCTGTTTTTTTTTCTTTTTTGTAGTTTGAAAATCAATCGGTATATGCAAAAGAGCTTATAAAAATAAAGCACAATTTGCATACCTCATCTGTTGGCACTGGCAGCTTCTTTGCTGGAAGCAAGTACTTAAGCTTTAAGAGATTGCCTGGTGTTTATCCCATAAATAGAAATGGCACATTCATGCTAGGACTCTTAATCATCACTTTAATATTAACTTTCAAATCTTCAGTAGATGATGATGTCTCCATGTATCCCTCACGTTTTCTGAAAGTTGCTCATGTTTTACTATTTAGATTTTTTTTCTGCCTTTTAACTTTAAATTTTATAAACTCCTATCCATAGCTCTCATCATTTTAGACTCTTAAAATATAATTAGGAATTATGGTATCTTATTATTCTCTCAGGTCCTAATCCATTATAAAACATATATGTTTGCATACCAATACAAATAGTTTAATTATTCATTGTTCTATATTTTGCTTAATTTGTCTATTTGCTACAATCTTTCCAAATATATATATTTGGAATATATATATATATATATATATATATATATATATATATATATATATATATATATATACCTTTTTCCAGTTCTGCCTTCTCATCTTACTTATCATGGCGGTGGCAGCTGGCAGTGTCTCCTGACTCAGCCTTCTATTTCCCAGAATTCTCCTCTCTTTGTCCTGCCTATACTTCCTGCCTGGCTACTGGCTAATCATCACTTTATTTATTAACCAATCAGAGCAACACATTCACAACAAACAATAACCACAGCAATGATCATTAAATTAGTTGGCTTTCTCCTGTAATATTTGACTATATTTTCTCTGAAAGTAAGACACAAATTGTGATCTTGATAACAGAGCAAATTTCACATTTTACTATAATTTGTCCTGTACAATTTTACTGTTTTTTTTGTATATTTGTTTATTTTTTTACATACATGGTATGTATGGTTGTGAAAATAACTTGCTAACTGAACATCTTCATCATTAATATTAGATGTGGTTTTCTGTTGATCAAGCTTACATTTTGGATTGTAGTAACTGACCTCAGGATGCTGAAGCAATTGAAGAAGTTTAGGTCTATGCAGATCATGCTTTCTGATACTTCTGCTGTATCTGACACCTATTTATGGACCATCACACAGCTGAATGTGTTCTGAAGAATGCTTCTTCATACTATTGATCTATTTTTAAAAAGGGCTTCTTTTCTGTTTTCTCTGTATTTTAGACTTTAGATATTTTGATTATTAACTCCCTATTCTTATACTTTGGCACACTTCTCCAATTGTTAGAGCACATTTTTAATTTGTTATTTTATTCTTTTGTTTGAGGAAACTTCATTAACATAAGCTTTATGTTTACCTGTAAAGGCATGCTTTTGTATGTGATATACATGTACAATTGTATGGTAAGGTTTCCTTTGTTATTATTTTTATTTTTTTCTGCTTTTCTATTTTTACTTTTTTCTGTTTTTCTACTAGGTTTAAATATTTCCTCTTTGTATTTAACTTGTTAAGACATTGGGTTGAATTTTTACATGAAATGAAACACGATGCTGTGTCCACTGTTCTTTAAGTGAGTATTCATTTATGACATCAATATATAGCAAATTAAATATCTCTTCTGCCATTGTGTGTTCATGGTTTTCCCCATAAAGATCAGTTAATCAGATATGTGGGAATTTATTCCTGGGCTTCCTATTCTGTTTTTCTGTTTGGATGTCAACACTGGATTCCTTCAATTACTCTATTTTCACACTTATTTTGAAGTCAGGAAATGTGATACTTCATTCTGACATTCTTTTTCTTGCTCAATATTACTTTGGCTTATATAATCACTTTGTGATTTTTATAGGAATTAATTTTTCATTTTTGTTTCTGAAGGTAATGTTGAGTTTTCATAAGAAAATCTCAAACTTTATTGAATCTCTAAGGAATTTTGATTACTTTGAACATTTTGACAATGTTGTTTTTCCCAATCCTGATCACCAGATATATTTTCATTTAACTGAGCCTTCTTAAATTTCATCAGTAGTGTTGTATAATTATCTTTTTACACAACTTCCTGCTTTATGACTAAGTTTATTTCAGAGAACTTGATTATTATTGATGCTATTATGAATGCTATAATTGCCATTTCCTGGCTAAATATATCACTGATCACTAGTTTGAGCCCAGAACCTTCTGAGTATTACCTTCTCTAATTTCTGTCCCTTTAAATTTTTAAGAAATTATTTTTGCATCAGAATATAATTGTTTTGTTGATCTATGCAAACTTTAAAATGTACATTCTTTTATTGGATAATGTATAATAAATATGAATCTGATCCTTTTCATTATGGATAATTCATCTCAGTTGTTTTTGTTACATGAATTTTGCCTGCCAGATTTGCATGTTATTAAAATATAGATATCAAATTCTTGAGCAACAGTGTTGGTGCCTGCATTTCCTTGCTATTCCATGAAGCTTCTCTACATGTGGCTTGATACTCAGACAATTGGAATATATGAGCTGAGTACATTTTCTGTCTTACTGGAGAGATAACCATTATGTTTTTATTCTGATAACTTCCATTAATATCAGATATATTCCATATGCAATGAAAATAACATTCTGGTTTGGTTCAGCTTAGATATATCTTTCATATTGCTTACTGACTAAGGATTTTATTTCTTCTTGATTTCTAAAGGATAATTTGGCATGATATAAAATTTTATGCTCTCTTTTTTCTTACTGTTTTTCTTCACTTTATCTTATAGTTTCATCTTCATTTTGATTCTTTAAAAGTTTTGGCTCTTCTTAGCTTGGCTAAGAAGTGAATTCAAACAACTGTTAACATTTTATTCTATTGTTACTCTTTCTTCATTCTTGCTGAAATTTTCTATCAGTTCTAACATTTTTCTAATGTAAACTTAAATCCTAGTATAGCTGCATATCATCAACTAAGACTTGCAAATGCCTTCATTACAGCTGTGCAAGGCTTTGAATTCTGTATTAATTATAGATATTTTTAAATTTCTTATATTTTTACTATCACTGTATGTTTTATATCTGAGTTTGAACTGAATCTTACTTTTCTGTTGCAAAATGCAAGATTTCTCGGTACCCTGATATATGTAGTCTACTTTTTATGTTGAGTTTAACATTAGGTGCAAACCTTATTTTATTTCTTCATTTTTGATTATTTTCCTATTCTCTTAAGTGCTCTTGGTCTTTTCCTGGATGTGAGTTTTGTGCACCTCTCATATGCAGCTTCTGTTAACTTTTTAGTAACCATGAGAAAGTGAAGAGAATTATGTGGGAGGAGAGTCTGCTGAAGTGCTATGGAACCTATCATTTGGAGAGCTTGCATTATCTGGATGTAATCTTCAGAACTCACTTTTAGACATTTTTATCTTCTTTCAAGACTGAAGAGGGATGGAGTTGTTCAATTAGCTATTCGTAGTGAGAAGAACGCTTCATTTTAGATACTATTTTGGGTATATTTTAAAATGAAATTTGAATTCTTTTTTTCTTTCAACTCTTGTTGCTTAAAATGGAAGGAAATTTCCTTAGCTCTGTAATGTGAGAACATGGTGGCCTTCTGAAAATTCATGAACTGGTGGCTCTTCTGTGTATTACTCACAGAAGTCTCTCCATCCCAAGCTAGAATACAACGAGCCACAACTTTGCACCTTCACAGCAAGATCCCAGCAGAACAAGATATCATCAGTTCCAGCTTCATAAGCAGCAACATCCCAGTACAGCAAGCTGTCAGCTGCTCAGCTTCATATACAGTAATATCCCAGAAGAGCATGCTGTCGGCAGTTTCCAGTTTCATGTGGAGCAATATCCAAGAGGAGCATGTTGTTCACAGTTCCTGCTGCATATAAACATTTTGGACACTTTATGGATTATCTGAATATTCACATTTCTTTCTTTTGTCATTTTATTAAAAATAGAATTTTTTCTCCCATAATATATCCTAATTACAGTTTCCCCTCTCTTTAATTCCCCACCCCGATAGAGCAGCAACGGACATGGTTGAACCAGTGTCTTTGTGGTAGGATTTGGCATCTTTTTGGTATGTTAAAAGTGGAATAGTGGGATCTTGGGGTAGATTGATTACTATCTTCCTGAGAAAATATTATGCTGATTTCCAATATGGTTGTACAAGTTTGCACAACCACCACCAATGGAGGCACATCCTTCCCAGCCTGAGCTGTCATTCATTTTATTGATCTTAGCCAGTATGATGGGTGTAAGATGGAATCTTTAAGTAATTTAGATTTGCATTTCCCTGATGACTAAGAATCTCGAACATTTCTTTAAATGTTTTCAGTCATTTGAGTTTCTCTTTTGAGAATTCTCTGTTTAGATATGTAGTCCGTTTTCAAAGTGGGCTATTTGTTTTCTTGGTATCTGTTTTTTAGTTCTTTAGATACTTTGAATATTAGCCTTCTGTCATGTGTGTAGTTGATAAAAGTCTTTCCTCATTCTGTGAACTGTAACTTTGTCTAAATGACAGTCTCCTTTGCTGTGTAGAAGCGTCTCAGTTACAGATGGTTGCATTTATTAATTGTAGATCTTAGTGGCTGTGCTAATGGTGTTTGGGCCACAAAGTTATCTCCTGTGCTATTAAGTTCAAGACTATCCCCCACTATCTCTTCTATTAATTTTCACATTTACATTTTCCTGGTCTTACATTTAGATCTTTGATCCATTTGAAGTTGAGTTTTGTGCAGGGTAGTAAGTACAGATCAATATTAATTCTTTTACATGAAGCAATGTATTAGTCTAATACCATTTGTTGAAGAGGTTTTTTTTTTTCTTTATAACAGTGTCTGTTTCTGACTTCTTTATCAAAAATCAGGATCCATATGTGTGGGGATTTATTTCTGTGTCCTCAATTTCATTCCATTGATCATCGTATCTGTTATTCCATCAATGCCATGCTCTCTTTTTAATTCATATATCTCCATAGGGAAATCACGGATTTCCCTATGTTTGTACCTCCAGCAGTTTTTTCATTATTCCAGATTGCTTTAGATATGTTGTTGTTTGTTTGCTTTTGTTTGTGTGTATGTTTCCATATGAATATGATTTTTTTGTTCAAAGTCTGGGAAAAATGTGTTATATTTTGGAAAGATTACATTGAATCTAAGATGGCCATTTTTCCTATGTTTATCCTACAAATTCATGAGCATGGGAGATATTACCATCTTTTGATACCTTCTTCAGTGTCTTGAAATTCTTATCATACAAGTCTTTCACTTTCTTGGTTAGAGTTACACTAAGATATTTCATATTATTTGAGGGTATTGTGAAGGAGTTGTTTTCTTATCTCTTTCTCAGTCAATTTGTCCTTTGGACATGTAAGCACTACTAATTTTCCTGAGTTGGCTTTGTCACCAGATAATTTGCTTAAAGTCTGTATCAGCTGTAGGAATTTCCTGGTCGAATTTTTAGTGTCACATATATATCTATATATGTGTGTGTGTAAGTGCGTGCATACACACCACAGACACACAATATGCATATATGTCACATATAATCTATAATATCATCTGCATATAATGATTTTTTTTCTGATTTCTAATTTGTTTCCTGTAGCTAGAGTTTTCCTGCCTTGCCCACAGTCAGGACAAATCTCTGTCTACCACCAGTCCCACAGCCGCTCAGACTCAACCAAGTAAACACAGAGACTTATATTGCTTACAAACTGTATGGCCATGGCAGGTTTCTTGCTAACTGTTCTTATATCTTAAACTAATCCGTTTCTATAAATCTATACCTTGCCATGTGGCTTGTGGCTTACAGGCGTCTTCACATGCTGCTTGTCCTGGCAGTGGCTGGCAATGTCTCCCTCTGCCTTCCTGTTCTCTCAATTCTCCTCTCTGTTAGTCCTGCCTATACTTCCTGCCTGGCCACTGGCCAATCAGTGTTTTATTTATTTATCAATCAGAGCATTTGACATACAGACCATCCCACAGCAGTTTTGCCTTGATCACCTTCATTTGCCTTATTGCTCTAGTTAAGAGCTCAAGCACTATACTGAGAAAACATGGAGAGAATAGACAATTCTATCTTGTTACTGATTTTAGTGAAATTGCTTTTAGTTTCTCTCCATTTATTTTGTTATTTGCTATGAGCTTGCTGCAAACTGAGTTATTTGGTTGAAGTATATCCTTTGTGTCCCTAATCTCTCCAAAACTTTTAATATGAAGGGATATTTAATTTTTGTCATAGGCCTTTTTTGTATCTAATGAGATGATTATTTGGCTTTTTTCTTTCATTATATTTGTATGATTTATATACATATATATATATATATTTATATATATATATATAGGATGGATTACATCTATTAACACAAGTGAGATTAGTCTGTATTTCTTTCTTTGTTGGGTTTTTATGTGGTTTAGGTATCAGAGTAACTTTGGTCTCATAAAATTAATCGGACAATGTTCACTATTTAGCACAAATTCCCTCATTAAAAAATTGAAGTGATCTCATACAAGTAACTTAACAGTACACCTAAAAGCACATAGCACACACACAAGAACAAACAGAATAAATCACAGTCAATGAAGTATATCTCAAGAAATGAACAAAATCAGCATTGAATCAATAAAATAGAAACAAACATACAAGAAGTACAATGGAAAAAAGAGATGGATCTTTGGAAAAATCACTAAGATTGAAGAACCAATATTGAGATGGAGTAAAAGGAAAAGAGAGAATACCCAAATAGACAGAATTAGAAATAAAAAGGGGGACATAACCCTTGACACCAAGGAAAGATTTGTAGATTGATCTACTGGTGGGATTCCTAGCAGTGGAAGCAGGGCCTGTCCCTAATGCTTTGTTTGGTTTCCAGGAACCTGTTCCTCATACTGGGTTGCCTTCCCCAGCTTTGATACAAGGGGGTAAGCTTAGTTATACCTCAACTTGATGTCCCATGCTTTGCCCTTTTCTGAACAGAAGCAGATGAGGAGTGGATTGGCGGAGTATAGAGGAAGATGAGAGTGGGAATGGGAGGGGGGAAGAGAGGGGAATCTGTGGTGGAGATGCAAGATAAATAAGTAAATTTAAATGATGATAATAATGATACTACTACTACTACTACTACTACTACTAATAATAATAATAATAATACTAAAGAAATACACCTGAAGAAACATTCTGGCCAGCATCCTGACTTCAACACTGAGTATTGAATGTCCCTTTTCCTCCCTATCTCACCTCTTCTTATCCTTCCTCCTATTACTTTTCTTGTTCACTCTCCCAATCTTGCTCTTTTTCTTTCTTTTGATCCAGTATCTATCCACAGTTCTGTCTTTCCTCATTAGTCATAGAAATAATTATGAAATGTGGCCAAGAAGAGTTCTCTTCATTTTTGTTTTTAGATTGTTCTTCTCTGTCTCATAGCTTACAAATTTTAACTATATTTTGGAATTACAATGGAGTGGAAAACTATGAATGATTCTTTTGTTCCACTTTCCGTTACCAAACTTCTTTTTTTACATGAATTTCAATTATCAATTACTATTATCTTTTATTACCACTGCTGCACTTAACTGGAATTTTTGTCATACTTTTGTGCAAACTGATTTTGCTATCAATACAATTTGATTTTAATAGTTAATCATCAGTGGGAGAACGTGCAAATAGGTCAAACTTAAATATGTCTTCCAGTTTCTTTACTGTCAAGCCACAATTTCAGTTGTTTATACTAACCTGAATTCCTGTGCTTATCTTCATAGATAGAAATGCAAAGGAACTACTCATATCAAAGACTTGTTGTGGTTTACATTCTGATTATCATTTGGTTAATCAACCAAGATTCTTAATTGTATGCATCAGAGAAAACAGCAAGTGAGTATCCTGAAGAAGAACTGAAAATAGAAGAGCAGAGAAACAAGGCTGAAATATTTTGTGTTTTAGTATCTTCATTTACTCCAGTGTTTTGGGATGTCCTTCCATATGCTGTGAATATGTGTTGCTCTGATTGGTTGATAAATAACCTACTGATTGGCCAATAGCCAGGCACAAAGTATAGGTGGGGTAAGCAGATGAGGATGATACTGGAAAGAGAAAAGGCAGAGTCAGGAGTTGCCAGCCAGACACAGAGGAAGCAAGATAACAAGACAGAACTGAGGAAAGGTACCAAGCCACATGGCAAAACATAGATAAGAATTATAGGTTAATTTAAGTGTAAGAGCTACTCAGTAATAAGCTTGAGCTAATGGCCAAGCAGTTAGAATTAATATAGGCTTCTGAGTGATTATTTTATAAGCAGGCCTCAAGACTGAGGGGGCTTGACAGGACCAGAGAAACAATTAGATTTTGTTTTCCTCGAGTATTGAAAATTAAAGATAATTTGATAAATGACAAAGATATGGGCCAGTTGTGGTAGTACACACCTTTAACCCTACATTTTTTTTTGGGGTAGAGGCAGATAGGTGTCTGTGAATTTGAGGCCAACCTGGTCCAATACCATGTTTGTGCCAACCAGAGTTACATAGTGAGATGTTTTTATTTTTTCAGCTTACATAAATCCCAGATGATATAACTACTTGGTAAAAATAATATATGTGAAATATTTTATAAAACTATAAGAAAGCAAAGTAAAATATTAGGAAGGAGTTCAATATTTATTGTGTCCTGATCTTACTACTGTATAAGAATGTATCTCACCTCCAGCTGTACTGAGTTTCATGGCAATAGGTCAATTGCCTGCAGTGCTTAATCATGATTCAATACTGATTATAGCCTTTCTCCAGAAGCTGGAAATTGAGATTCAATAACTGGAAGTCAGAAAATAAGACTGTTGCCCAAAACAAAAATAAATAAACTGGCAAAGAAAAAATTTGAAGAAATATATCATCCAATGATTGCAGAGTATCTGAATCTATAGGGAATTAGTTGTGGAATATTTAGGGGCTGCTGTGAAAAATGGTGTGGTGCAAGCATCTGGAGCCTTGAGGAAACCAGTGCTTATCAGGTACCTTCTTTCAGTACTGTATTTCAGGACCTGAGTGAAGAAAGTGGGAAGAGATCTTGTCTACTCCACTGTTCTTCACTACGTTAATACTCTCTAGCTCTTGAATAATTCACCTTCAATGTGTTTAAGTTTAGAACAAATTCATGGTCACAGTCTTTGCTATAGTGTAAGACCCCCATTTTAGTTAGGATTCCTGTGTTATGATAAAACATTATGACCAAAGCCACTTTGGGAGGAAAGGGTTCATTTGGCTTACATATCATAGTCTGTTGAGAGAAACTAGACAGGAATTCAGACAGGGTGAGAACCTGGAGGCAAGAGTTGATGCATAGGCCATAGAGGAGTGCTGCTTACTGGCTTGCTTAAGCCTGATTTCTTATAGAACCCAGGACAACTAGCCTAGAGATAGCACAACCCACAATGGACTAGTCCCTCACACATCAATCTATAATTAAGAAAATATCCTATAGGTTTTTAACAGCCCGTAGAGAGGCATTTTCTCAATTGAGGCTCTGTCCTCTCTGTTGATGCTGATTTGTGTCGAGGTGACATAAAAGTAGCCAGCACAAAACTTTTATCTAAAATTGACATACTCTTCAAAGAGGGTGCCTCTACTTAGTAGGATTAATCTGGTTGGGTTTTACTTTCTCCTTACCAGAGGATCTGTGGACATCAGTATGAAGCACATCAGTTTGATAATCATATCTGGGTGAGGTTTGTTGTTGTTTTGTTTTTTTTTTGAAAGTATAAATGTTAGACTAAGAGACTATTCCTTCACTTACATATTGTAGCAATAGGGTGAAGATTTCCAGTAATCACCAAGTTCAGGCCTTTAAATAGGTTTATCATCACAGAAAACTTAGTGATTTCAAGAAAATCAGTTAGAATATTCAGTGGCTGATGAACTGGTAAATCCCCAGAAGCAAAAAGAAGCAGGGCACTGAGACACATATGCATAATCCTAATGTTGGGGGAGTAGAGATAGATAGGTAGGCCCCTGAGGCTAGCCAATCTATCTGAATTAATGAGCTCAGAATTCAGGGAGATATCCTGTGTCAAAAAGTAAGATAGAAAGTGATATAAGACACTCAACACTTCTGGCCTCTGGACATTCACAGGTGCACGTGTTCACATGCACATACACACACACAAACACGAGAGAGAGAGAGAGAGAGAGAGAGAGAGAGACAGAGACAGAGACAGAGACAGAGACAGAGACAGAGGCAGAGACAGAGAGACAGAGACAGAGACAAAGAGAGAGACAGAGACAGACAGACAGAGACAGAGAGAGGAGTTCGAAGGCTAAAGTTCCTGATATTTTTCTACTTTTTGAGGCTCTTAAATATCTATACAGGTTTTATAAAGTCTTTTCCTAAACCCAAAGAGTAGGGTAAATGTATTCCTTGGCTCAGTAGGCATTTGAAATCTAAAATAGTTGTTTTGTTGTTGTTGTTTTGTTTTGTTTTGTTTTGTTTTGTTTTTAATGGCAGCAAGTGTGAAGCAACTTGCTTGGTGACCCAACAGCAAGAAAAATATCGAACAATGACATCAATTCCCTAGGCTCTCGCCAAAGGAAAGCCAGCCCTGGACCTGTAATTGGAGGTAACTGTTCTACAGAAAAACCTGCTTTATTGTAGGAACTATGTTACCACATGTCACTAAATCTAAACTTTACCCATTCTTATTTAGATCCTTATCCCTGCATCATAGAAAAGCTTTATCAGGTCTAGTTGCCAATATCAAAATAGTTGGTCCATTTAACTTTAGTTCTGTGGGAAAAGACTTATTGAAAATTATATTTGTAAATAGACATTTTTAGATTTATAGATTCTTCGGGATTACAGATAAGAGAAATAGGCAAAACTACACAAAAGCATGAATATCAAGTGTCAGGACATGAGGACTGAGGGTAACACATTATAGGAATAAAACTTTATTGTAATATGCCATAAAAGGGCTTTTTTTTTCTTTGTTAAGCATATTGATTCTTCTACTGAAAAGCTCAAAGGAAAAAAGTATAGGATCTTTGTGTCCTGTTGAGTATAGTCATATTTCTGCTAAGTGGTTAGCACCTCATCCCAACATAAGCACACAGGGTTTTATATTACTGCAATTCATAGACAAGGACTCTCCTCTAACTGGTGTAAATATAAGGAATATCTTTAGTATTTGAAGCATCCTCAGAAATGACACACAATGATAACATATATAATCTCATTTAAATCCATTACAATTACCACTGTAGCTAATTTTAATTATTATCCATTCTGCAAAGTATAATATTTGAGCTGATGAACACATGGCCTGCACAGGCTTGTAATCTTGCAAATGTTGAGTCCAGGCTGAAACTGAATAGCAGACTCCAACATCTCATTGTAGTTCTGTGCTAAAAATGTACATAATTTACATTTACTCTATTTTCTGTCTTGATATATCCTCCGGGAAAATTACTAAGAGTAGAAATTTTAGGTTCAAAAGCTTTGTGTGTGTGTGTGTGTGTGTGTGTGTGTGTGTGTGTGTGTGTGTACGGAATAGTTCTCAAATTTGTGTGTGTTGTTTGCAGGGCCAGTACATCTATATATAATATAAGTCTTAATATATACATCTATAAAGCCAGCACTGAAAGACCACATTAAAACTTGTCAGGAAAAACCCATGAGGTCTTACCCTCCCTCAAGATCTACACACTGGAAAAATATCTAGGAAGAGAGAGATTTTTATTCAGTAGTGTAACAACTAACAAGGTGTTCATGTTCTTGTGAGTAATTCCCCATCCCATACTGAGTCAAACATCAACACAGAAAATGACCTGAAAGTAAAATGGGCTTCATTGTGAAGAGGAAAGTGGTCAGGAGGAGTAACGAGGTGCACAGAGTGATGGGGGTGAATATGATCAAAATACATACATGTACAAAAGTATCATAACGTAACTATGTTATACACCTAATGCATGCTAGAAAAAACATTAGAAACTTTATGTATTATGAAATTTATGTGAGTTAATATATCCCTGACTGATATAATGTTCATGAGGATAATTTGCCTGAAATATTTTTTAACTGAAAGCACGTAATTGAAGATTCTATTCTTTTCAAGTAGAATGAAAAATGGACTATTAAACCGGTTGAACAGTGATAGTATTTTAGAGTGTGTGATGTTATAGAAATTCATTCCTTTCTGTAAAAGACAGGTGTGATATTTGCATTATAATACAACTGATGACAACTTTCTTGCATTTGTAAAAATGCAGCAAAGATAATTGTCTTAGTTAGAGTTACTATTATTATGATGAAACATAATGTCCAAAAACAGCATGGGGAAGAAAATATTTATTTGGCTTAAATATCCTGAGTCACAGACCACTGAAATAACTCAAAACAAGAACTCAAATCTGGATGCAGGAGCTGATGCAGAGGCCAGGGAGGAGTGCTGCTTATTGGCTTGCTCTCTCTGGCTTGCTCATTCTGCTTTCTTACGGAACACAGGACCACCAACTAAGAGTTGGCACCACCCACAGTAAGCTGGCCTCTCCGCAATCAATCACTAATTATGAAAATGACCTACAGGTTTGCTTACAGGCCAATCTTATGGAGGAATTTACTCTAGTGAGGCTCCTTCCTCTCAGATGACTTTAGCTTGTGTCAAATTGACATAAATACTAGTAACGAAAATAATCATATATTATCTTATGCCATGAACACAACACAGAAGATTTGTAGTTATTTTATTTTTCAACCTTTAATGTTTTAAAATATATCTCATCTTTTAAAAATATGAATTACAAATTAGCATGGAGCTGTCTGTGTAACAGGTCCTTCTTTGTTCTGCCAGCTCCCAAATAAAGACATGGAGACTTATTAATTATGAAAGCTTGGCCTTAGCATAGGCTTGTTCCCAATTAGTTCTTGTAACTTAAATTAACTAGATTATATTAATCTACGTTCTGCCACATGACTTGATACCTCTCCTCCATACAGTGTGACTGACTCTGCTCTGCATTTTGCTGATGAATTCCCACCTTTGTGATTCTTCCTCAGAGCTCCTATCTCTCCCAGGAAGACGCACCGTTCTTTTCCTTCCAAGCTATTGGCCATTCAGCTCTTTATTAAACCCTTCAGAAGGTGCCTTAGGGAGACAAGGACAAACAGAGATACATCTTCCATTGTGTGAGTAAATATCCCGAAATATTTCCCCCTTTTTATCTAAATTTAAAGGAACATTTTTAACTCTAACATAATAAAACCATATACAATAAGAACAATTATTGGGTAAGAATTACATATATTATGTTCAGTCCATGTGTATCTGACAAATTCAGAAAAAAAATACTCTATTATCTATCCTATCTTGATGAGTCTAAAGTTTTATACCTAAACTACTTCCTATCATAACCTGTATTGCCAACCTAAAAATTTCTTTTCAGAACTTAAAACATTTGCTTAGATAAACAACTTAAGCTTTTATGTATCTCAAACTTTATAAATTTTACATCTCTTTTGTGACTTTCATTTTTGAATTTGATAACAAAGAAAATTGTTAAACTATAACTGTCTTCAACCCTATCACGGATCTGAGAAAAATAAAATGTTACCTAAACAGGAAGTGCAGAACAAGAAACTCCAAATCTATGGAAATGACAGAAACATCTGGTGACCTGGACAGTCACCCAAGGTTCCTCTGCAAAGTTGGAGCATCGATTTTTCTCCTACTAGGATAGCTTATCTGACAGATTTTTCTGTAAAACAGGAATTTTAAAGGACTGGGCTACTTTGCTTGGCAAAGTTCAGAAGATGACTTGCTTTGTGTCATGCTTGTCCAATCTAGATAGCATACTATCTAGATAGCATACTTTGCTGAGGCAAAGGCAGTTTTTTCCTTCAGTGTCTAGCTTTGCCACATTGAAAGTAAATTACATATGGAGGTTCTTCTACACCCATCATCTTCTCTGAAAAAGATTGGTGCTGCCAGGGGGCAGATGTATCTCACTCTCATGAAAAGTCTTATGTTACTAAAACATTTTAAATGCCATATTCTGTAGATCTCTGAAGTGTTTGAATACCACCTATCAATCTAAAATATAGTTCTGTTTAAAATTATAAACATATATAACATGTCTACAAGTTTGATTGTTGTAGATGACTAGGTACAAATCTGTATTTCTTAATTATCTTAATTTGTGATAATAGCTTTCATGGGCTAGAATTTTACAATACCTTAAACAATAGTAAAAACATATATACAGTATGCATAACAAAAATAATCTTAAATTTGTATCACTATACAAAAATCCACATTAATGTAAAGTATTTGAGATTAGTTGTTACTTTTTTTTATTTTGCAATACAGTTCAGTTCTATATATCAGCCACGGATTCCCTTGTTCTCCCCCCTCCCGCACCCCTCACTTTCCCCCCAGCCCATGCCCTACTCCCACCTCCTCCAGGGCAAAGCCTCAGTTTAAAAGTAGATTCAATAATCTACCCTTGTATCTTATCATCCTTTTATACCCCTCTTTTATATTTTTATTAGATAAGAAACAATAAAGAAAAAGGAAAAAAGGAATCCTTTAATCTAACCTCTTCTGTTTAGTTACATCTTGCAACTAACCCCCCTAAACAATGAAAACATCTATAATTCATTGACCTACCAAGAACCACCTACCCCACTTCTTGGGAATGTGGGCCTTGTGTTCTTAAAATTACTTCCTGTTGTCTGAGGGTGATGGCATTTTTAGGAGACTCTGAGAAAACTGAGATAATGGTCAAGTCCTGGGAGAGCTAGCTGTTGTCTTTATCTGTGTGATGGGAAAGTGTAGAGCTTATCTGAAGTCCTGGCTGGAGTAGTCTATGAGGCTAGATCATCTTAGCTAACTACTTTGATGTCCTGAACTGCCTTTTGAGGAAAGTGCAACAGAGGTATTCTAAGAGGCTGGGTCACATGGGCTACTTGTCTTCATTGGTTTCTGGTCCCTTTTTTCTGAAATATGCAAACTGTTAAAAGTAACATACATATCTGCATTAACACAAGTATGTAATGTTCACTATACATAAATCAGATAAAGATGATTCTTTGCTCTATATTTGAGCAGGTAAAAGGCATCTGTCAACTTTATAAGTCCATTTGGACTGCATAACCAAAGTGTAATATAAATCTCCATCCATAGTATATGAAAGGATGACATGTAATCAGATAAAGATGATTCTCTGCTCTATATTTGAGCAGATAAAAGGCATCTGTCAACTGTACAAGTCCATTTGGACTGTATAACTAAAGTTTAATATAAATCTCCATCCATGGTATATTAAAGGATGACATGTAATAATAAGTCATGAGGACTCTGTACTGAACAAGATTTATCACGTCTCTCTTAAGAGTCTTAGAGATGTTTTCATGTAGAAGGATCAATCAACCTATACATCACCCGTCTTGTAGTGTTTCCTTGGTTCTTCCTTCACGTCTGTAGCTAAGATTTTCAGGCGGTCTCCCACAGTCAAATCTGATCTTTATTAATTTTTAAGGAATCTATAGTTTTTCATATCCTGTGGAAACAAAGTCATAACCTCTCCCACAACATAACACATTTCCTGACTTCCATTCTGAAGTTAAGACATTCTTTTTTTTCTTTTCTTCTTCTTCTTCTTTTTCTTCTTCTTCTTCTTCTTCTTTTTTGTTGTTGTTGTTTTTGTTTTGTTTTGTTTTTCAAGACAGGGATTCTCTGTATAGTCCTGGCTGTCCTGAAACTCACTCTGCAGACCAGGCTGACCTAAAACTCACAGAGATCTGCCTGGCTCTGCCTCCAGATTGCTGGGATTAAAGGTGTGCACCACCACCACCCAGCTAAGACATTCTTAAAATATATAGGCTGTTTTAATTCAATAATTTTTCCCACAATCCAATGTCTCCTAGCAACTGTTGTTTTTGTTAATTAGCATTAAAATAATTTCATGTTAATAAAGCACTACATATGATCCAGATGCCTTGTGTTATGATAGTTCCCATTCTTATGTGGCTTGTTATTTTTTTTAATTTCATTACTTTTTCTTTAATAATTTTACATTTTTATTTTCAAATTATTTTTTCTATGACTGTCTATACCAATTTCCTTTTCTTTCTTCAGCACCTAAACACATTTTCAAGCATACTATATCTGTTCAGATGTCTTACCAGTCTGGACCTTATAGACGGATTTCTAAACAGTCTTAGTAAATAAGAAACACAGAACCAAATACAGGGGTAATAGCTGAAGAGATCATAGAATTAGTGAAGAGCCACTGACTAACCTTAGCTTACCACCATGCCATAGCTTCCCACATGAGAGTTTCCTCCTGCCTAACCTGCATTTTTATTGCTTTCCTGTTCTACCTTCTCATTGGCTCTAAGCCCAGCCACTTGATTTCCTTGTCACTGCCTGTCTATACAGACTTCCAGGTCTCTATGGTTGGTACTGGGATTAATGGCTCGTTTACCATTCTTGGCTGTATACTTGACCACACAGAGAATCTGACTGCCATGTGATCGGATTAATGGCATGGGCTACTATTGCTTGACTTCTGTTCCTGGCTCACTATGAACTCTGATCTTCAGGCAAATTTTATTTATTAACATACAAATAAAATCACATTTCAGCACAATTAAAATATCACCACAGGACCTGGATTTCTGAGTGACTGTATCATGATCCAAGCCTTAATGGGCCAGAGCGTCCTGTAACTGACCCTACAAGAAGAGATGGTGACATACAGCCAGCATTTAAAGTTTGCCAGAGAGACTGTGGCATCTGTGCATTGTGGCTCTGGGAAAATGTTCCTTTTGCCTTTCTGTGGAAGCAAAGCTATTCACCAGCTATGTCTACCGGCCCCGCCTCTGGGAAGTTGCTTAGCCTATGCTGTAGCAATCATTTTTTATCTAGCCTTCTTCCAAAGAGTAGTGAATCATCTGTTCACAGATTCTACACTTGGATATATGTACCTCCATGTTGATTATCATATGTAGTCAGAATTTCTTTGAACTGCCAGATCCCAAATAATGACATGTGTAGCTAGAGTTTTCCTGTCTGGCCCACAGTCAGGACAAATCTCTCTTACCCGCCAGTCCCACAGCCGCTCAGACACAAACAAGTAAACACACAGAGACATATTGCTTACAAATTGTATGGCCATGGCAGGCTTCTTGCTATCTAGTTCTTCTATCTTAAATTAACCCATTTCTGTGTACCCCTGTTTAGTTTGCCTGAAATGTGCATCATCTTGCTGTGGGTATGCACCCTTCCTACATTATTTAGTAACTATGCTTCAGTACAGATATGTGACATTCAAATACCAAGGATAAATTCTCATTTTTATATGGACAAGTGAAATTCATTGTACTGTCACAGAAATAGACAAATATTATTAGTATGTAACATTGATACATGCCATTTCTGTTAATCTATACTTTGCCACATGGCTCATGGCTTACCAGTACCTTATATCTCGCTTGTCATGGCGATGGCTGGCAGTGTCTCTCTGCCTCAGCCTTCCACTTCCCAGAATTCTCTTCTCTGCTTGTCCCACCTATACTTCCTGCCTGGCTACTGGCCAATCAGTGTTTTATTTATTAACCAATCAGAGCAACACATTTGACATGCAGAACATCCTACAGCACTTCCCCTTTTCTTTTTTTCAAAAAGCAAGATTTTAACTTTCACATAGTAAAATTATAGATAACAAAACAATTATCAAGCAAGAAATACAGTTATAATATCTAGTCTATTTATAATAACTAGTTTATTTGGCAAAATTAAAGAAGATATTCTATCTTATATTTGTGTTGGTTAACTAATAAACCTGCCTGGCTACTGGCCAATCAGTGTTTTATTTATTAACCAATCAGAGCAACACATTTGACATGCAGAACATCCCACAGCAGACATGAAGACTTATTGTTAGTAATGAAAACTTGGCCTTAGCTTAGGCTTGTTCTCAACTCTTTCTTATTACTTAAATTAACCTGTTTAATCTACATTCTGGCCATATGGTTTGTTATCTCTCCTCCATATATTCCATCTGACTTCCTCTGTATCTTGCAGATGAAACCCAGCCTTTCTGATTCTTTCCAAGAGCTCCTGTTTCTGTCCAGAAATCCCATCTATCTTCTGCTTAGCTACTGGCCATTCAGCTCCTTATAAAACCAGTCATAAGGTGCCTTAGGCAGACAAGGAAGGACAGAGGCACATCTTGACACAATGTGATCAAATATCCCACAACATGTCTGTGTACCCCTGTTTAGTTTGCCTGAAATGTGCATCATCTTGCTGTGGGTATGCACCCTTCCTACATTATTTAGTAACTATGCTTCAGTACAGATATGTGACATTCAAATACCAAGGATAAATTCTCATTTTTATATGGACAAGTGAAATTCATTGTACTGTCACAGAAATAGACAAATATTATTAGTATGTAACATTGATACATGCCATTTGAGTTAATATCTCAAAGCATTAAGTCATTTATTTATTGATGAAACAATTTATTCTTTACATTTTTTTACAATGAACATTTAGGTTGTGCCAGTTTCTGATTTTGTTATTGTTGACTGTTGCATGTGTGTGTATGTGTGTGAGGGGAAGGGGTGGTAGTTTGACATTTGTACTAGGACCTGATAGAATTTTTGAAGAAAATTTTGCTTTTGAATGGTATCATGTTTTTGAGTATTTTATTTGTAATGTTGACATTTTTGCCAAAGACATTCTACTCAACTCTAGAAATGTATTCACTGGATATGTATCTCTCACTTTCTAATATATTAACATAGTTCTGTGTCTGGCTGATACATCTTTTCTAAGATCCAGTCAAATCTCATATTTTCACATTGCCAGAAGTAGCTACTATGAATTTCAGAATACACAGTAACATCTAGTAGGATACTTGCATTAACTTGCTCATTTTGGAAACGATCTTGACTCTTCTTGGGACTGGTAATCTTTAGGAATTCCTTATCTGGTGTAAAAATCAAGAGAAAAACCTTTGTGTAATATTTATTTTTTTTCCATGGACTTTAGGAATTAATTTGTACAGAAGTAAGATCTTAATTTTTTTTTTTGTTTTCTTTTTTAAAAAGACAGTCATTAGGCCGGGCGGTGGTGGTGCATGCCTTTAATCCCAGCACTCGGGAGGCAGAGGCAGGTGGATCTTTGTGAGTTCGAGGCCAGCCTGGTCTACAGAGTGAGATCCAGGAAAAGGCGCAAAGCTACACAGAGAAACCCTGTCTCAAAAAAAAAAAAAAAAAAAGGCGGTTATTATTTAGTTTTCTTTACATTCCTTTGATGTTGAAATGTAGTGTCTTTTTCTTTTAATAGAAAGAAAACCACATGCACAGATTATAGAGTTGCTATAGGCTCCTACAAATATCCAGGAATTGGAGAGTCTTCATTCCTGCTCAGTTTCTTTTTTCTGAGTCTTGCTAAAATAATTTTGTTTTTCAATTAAGGAAAAGTAGTTCCCATCTCAGAATCCCATTCTTAGTATGTCTTCATTGCTTACTAAGAAGGGGAAAAGAAGGAAAATGACTCTGGAAGTAAAGTCTTCATCAAAGTGGTCATTAATGGCTGGAATTTAATATCACTACACATCACTAGCAATGAAGCTAAAGAGTAAAATGATGACAATAACACAACTAGCTGCTCTTATCTGTTCCTAAACTGCGAATTTAAGAAATAAACTTTTTATAAATATAGTTAGCTCATTTCTCTCTTAAATAATCGTTCTGTGTTTGGGCTACACAGAACAACATTTGACTCACCAAATGTTGAACACAAGTAAAAGTGGATGCAACTCCTGTTTCCTCCTTCTGCCAAAGAAGGTGGAGGAGTTTTCATACTTGAGTCTTACATCATCCTGAAAGAACAAAGTTTCCATACTTTCCACAGTAAATACCTGACAGGAGGAAGACTACATGTAGCATGTGCCTTGTTCTCTTCTGGTAGTCTATGTCCATCTTGATCAACCAATGTATATCTTTCTACTTACAGTTTATCACAGACGTCTAAAACCATCCCTTTGAAATTTGCTTCATTTTTATGAGAAAGTATTTTAGAAGAAATCTCCCCAATCTTAGACTCTCTTGAACAAAGACGTAGGTGACTTTTTCAGTCCTATGACAAACAGATACTTCTGTAGAAAAATAGATGATTTCTAAAGAAATATCACTAGAAACATATGAATATACAATACTTAATGTATCTATAGTGCTTTAGATGTTATAGGTCACAATATTTAGTAATATGTCAGAGAGCTAAATAAATAAATTATTTTTACTTTCAATATTCTAACTCTTCTAGGAACTCCACTGTGGTGGTAATTAGAGCTGATTTGTACCTAAAAATATTGGCAGAAGTAGTAATAAAGCAGCAATATGTCAAAGTAGTGATTTGATTCTAATTCTATTATTATTGAAACCAATGATAACTGAGCATTTTTTTTCTATTTTGTCTAATTTTCTAATACATTACATAAAACCCAAACTTAGAACTGCTATGTATAATTTCTAAACTAGGGATTGATAAGGAATGAATGATGAGATGAAATATAAATATATAATATAAAATATACATATATAGACATATATAATTATATAAATAAATAGAAGTATAATTAACTAGAAATTTAAATTTTAATTGTAATCTAGATATAGTTTTGAATATAATATATTTCATGCTATGGGATTTAAGAATATCATGCCTTATATGGGATTAACAGAAAAGGAGCTTGCCATTTAGCTGCATGACATACATAACACTGATTTAAAAAAAATCAATATTTATAATTTATGTATATTCAGCTACCTACTGTATTTTGTATTTGCTGGATTTAGAGCAAATGCCTCTATGTTACCAGAGTTCATGATGTTTGGTGTCTTTCATTGAAAGACACCTATTATTATCATCTAATTTTGTTTGTTTTTAAATATTCTAGTTCAGTTTTTCTCTTCTGCTTTATACAATAAAATTGTTTGAATTTTTCCTTCATCTTAATGTGTACCTTTAATTTGATTCGAAGATACAAGAGAAAAATCAAGTGATCTCTGAAGGGGTCAACTCATTACCAAAAATTCCCCAACTGTTTACTTCTTGTATGTCCAACATTATCTTCCTGTCCCTAATAGCATGAACTATTATATTTACTTCCAGCTGAAGCAACTCTCCAGATACACTAAATTTCAAAAGTGTGAATAACGTTTTAGATTTGATGTGCAGTATGTTAGAGTCTAGGTCACAATATTGTGGTAAACATTTGAAATAAGCTAAGAGAACAGATCTTCAGTGTTTCCTTTATCTTTTATGTGTATCGTGTTTGTTTTTCTCTATGCAGGTCTATGCACTACATTCATGTGTACATTTTTAGCCAAGGAATCCAGAATAGCACATCAGATTCCAAGGAAATAAAGTTATGAATGGTTATGAGTCTCTACATGGGTTTGGAGACCAAATCTGGGTTTTCACCAAAGGAAGTAAGATCTCTCATAACTCTTAAGCATTCTGCCCAGCCCACTTTATAGTTATCACTGTGTAATGCAGAACAAATGAAGGAAAATGTCATGATCATTTGAAATTCTGGATAAGAGCCAGCATTTTGGTGTGGATCATGTTGCAGGGTGAGTGTATGCCAAATCTCAAGTAATATATACCTTAAATGTTTCTAATGTTTATTTCTCAATTATACTCTATAAATGTTCAACACTTATTCACAGTATGTTCACCTTGTCTCTTCCATGTGGACACACTAAAAAGCTTTGCTGAAGTAGAATTCCTTCTCACCAAGGTGAGAAATAAACCATCTGTGTCATAGCTCCATGTTGTTCTAGTGATATATGGAGACATAGAATATATAACAAACAACATCTTTGATCCCAAGCCCTAAATTAAACATAGAAAGAACAATGAATGGTTGTTGGTGTATAGGGTGTCATTGTCTTCAGCCACTGATACTTTACCCTCACTCAAGTAAGTAAACCTCCATCAATACTCAGCAAGGAAGGACACATTGAACTTTGTGGAGCTCACACAAAGAGAAGGTATACAAGTAGGTACAGACTTGTTGAAATGAAGGGTTATAGCAGTAGAGAGAGAGAGGTGTGAGAGAGGGGTATTTGGTATGCAAATAAGTAAAATCCATGGTATAAATATGTGAAACTGTCAAACATTTAAAAATTAAAAATTAAGTAGTTAATATGGAAACACATAACTGGAGTGGAAATAAGTATAGGTAAAAATGAGATAATTGAGTTAATTCAAACCAGGTTCCATGTTGGTATTAATACACTTTTCATAGGGATCAACAGAGATTTGACAAAGGCAGAGGTTGCTGTCCTGCATCAGCTCACAAATAAACACACAAATTAATAATGCTCCACCAATGGCTCAGTCTTGCTACTAGCTAACTCTGACATACAAATTAGCCCATTTCTATTAATCTATATTCTGCCATGTAACTCTGACCTCCTTTCCATTTTTGTGTGTCCGACTCATTCTGCGTCTGGTGGGCAACTCCTCTGACTTTGCCCTTCTTCATCCAAGCATCCATAGTTTGGCTGTCTTGTCTATACTTTTTCTGCTTGGCTACCAGCCTATAGGGTTTTTATTAAACCAGTCTGGGTGACAAATATTCACAGTGTACAAAAGGATTATTCCACAGCAAGTTGAGTTCATTATTTATTAGTTTTCACAATTTTTTTCTTCAGGATTTATCTTTTTCTTTGAATTAAAACTTCAAAACCCAGTGCAAAGTACTTACAAGGAAAACATTTTCTGTTTTCATTTGTGGAAACTGTGAATAAAATCTCAACAAGATTCTCCTCCTCTAAAGTGGAGAGGATGGGGAGAAAAAGAGAAGCTGTGAAGTTTTTAACTAAATACCATTTAATTTCCTTTACTGCCAAACAGATTTCTGGGAGTAGGAAAAAGTGAGAAAAATTGACTGTTCATAAGTATGTGAATTAACCCTGTCTAGACTTTGTGAAATTTGCAGCATCCTCCAATGTTGTAAAAGATTTAAAAAAATCTCACTCATCAAAGGCTGAACACCAGAAAAAATACGTACAACCACAGAGAATTGAAAGAAACTACCAAAACAGACAGCAAATGTTGTAGATTCTGCTTAATATAGTCTAGGCAATGACAGCCTTGAACCAACATTTTACTGAGCCGTAAAAAGATGAATTCAATACCAAAACATATAACTATTGTTAGAACAACAAATACTATTAAAATGTATAAAAATAAAGCTTCATGTTTCTGACATTTCTGAAACTTTTTGTTTGTTTGTTTGTCTTTTCTTTTTTTTCCAGTAGTTTTGGGAAGAATTTAAAAGCTGGATGCTAAGTCTCACTTGTTGATAATATCTTTACTGACATATAATTCATATACCATCGCCACATTGTACCTAACAGTTGTTGCATTTATAGAAGCTTCACATGAATGGATACTATAATTTTATTGCTGTAAGCATCCATCTATATTTTCTCATGCATATGTGTCTCAATTTTGTTGCAATCACCATTGATGTATTTCATGCTTATAGAAAAGTATTCCAGTTATATAGCTGTATTGGTTTTAACAGATATAGAACTCAGGTGTGTTCATCCCCAATATTTAGAATAAAGGTCACTAATGATTCTCTTTGACAGTCTTCTTTGTTTACTTACAGTCTTATGCAACAGTTTAGTTTGTCTCTTCTATGCTTTTATATAAATGGGATCATGTGGTAGTTGTATAATCTTAGACACTCTAACTTAACACAATAACTCTACAATGTTTTGCTCCCTGTCTATATAGTGTGTGGTAGTTGTATAATCTTAGACATGTGGTAGTTGTACAATCTTAGACACTCTAACTTAACACAATAACTCTACAATGTTTTGCTCCCTGTCTATATAGAGTACATAGTATTTTCTGGAAGATAGGTGGTAAATTTATAATAAAGTTGACATGTTTTTCTTTCTAAAACTTCTCAACTTTAATTTGCCGTATAGTGAATACCATGCAAACCACAAACTCCTCAAACCCTTTCAGCATTTCTTGTCAGATGTTGATATTATTTTTTTTCCAAAATGCTCTCATCTCCTTATTTATAAACAAGCCTAAGTAGCTCACTTGCTTGACATATTCTTTAAAATATCTGTAAAATCCCCTTGACTCTGATGAACTGCAAAGTTTCTGCTGGATACCTTCTGAGAGCCTGTGAGAATCTTTACTGGCTTCTTTTGGTCTCCAAGCCTGTGGATTTGAAAGTGGTTATGAAATGCCTTGGTCATATTCTCTTTGAGCCGAACTTTGTTAGAGATCTTTAACCCATGAACTTGGGTATTCACCCCTCATCCTGTAAGATAGGAAATTCTTAGTCATGAAGTTTTAATTTTTTGTCATGTTCTCTTTCACAGTATATTCCTACTGTGTAGAATCCAGCTCTTTTGATGCTCTCCACAAATACTGTAGGGTTTCTCATTCACTTTATCTTTTTTTCCATTTTTGCTTCTGTCTGATAATTTTCTGTGGAGTCATCCTTCCACACACAGATCCTTTCTTCTACAGAACAAACTCTTTCCTTAAATGTCATGCTCTACTTTCACTAAAGGTACTTCTGAGAACAGTGGGTGGGCAAACATGTCAATTACACCTTAAGTATTGCTTTACCTATGAAATCTCTGAATTTATTTGTAACCTAAGGTCAATTTTTTCAGAGAATATAGGACTCCCTGGTTACCTTAAATTTGGGTATCTATAGAAATAATAAGCTGTTGAGGGACTGTCCAGTAAATGATAATTTAAATGGCTGGCATGCATGAAAGTAAGACAGCATCAGTGTCTGTGGCAATAATGACATCAGTGTTTGAGGCAGGCATCCTGGCTACTGTGGTCATGGTGCATGGCATGCAGGCCCTCATAAAGTATCTGTGAGGCTGGGACTCAAAGTACATTAGCTCAACACCTCTGTTGCAGTTAAATCCAATGTGGCCACAGAACCAGCTTCTAGAGAACATGAAATCATAGAAGGGTCTATCTGCTCCAAACATGCATGACATAGCATTTGCTCCTTCTAAAATGGAGCAGAGAAGCATCTCTCTTTCTTACTAGTCTGTATTAGCAATATCAGATTGTAGATGTAACCAACTGTCTTATTAAATAAGAAACACAGAGCAGATTCAGAGAAGAAAGCCAAGAGGTCAAAGCTAAGAGCCTCACCCTTCCTGCTTCAACAATCCTCTTCAGCCAAGAGAGCTCTCTGACAGGGAGCTACTTCCTGTGTGTTTGTCTTTATAAAGATTTTCGGTTCTGCCTTCTCATTGGTTGTAAACCCATGCCTCGTCACTGCCTGTCTGTAAAGATGTCCCGGTCTTCTATGGTTAGGATTGAGTTTAAAGGCATGTGTCTCCAATGCTGGCTGTATCCTTTTATACACAGAGATCTACCTAGCTCTGTCTACCAAGTGCTGGGGATAAAGGCATGCGCCACCACCACCACACTCTTGCTATGGCTCTAATAGCTCTGATTCCTGGGCAACTTTATTTATTAATATACAATTAAAATCACATTTCAGTACCACCATATTTCCCCTTTTCTATTTTAATAAAAAGAAAAAAAAGAAAAAGGTTATAACTAACAAAAGAAAAACTATATACAAAAGTACAATAACTATATACAATATATACAAGTAATAAATGTCTAAACAATGTCTAGTCCATTTGTATTTGACAAATTCAGAGAAAATAATTTCATTATCTATCCTATTTTGTTAAGTCCAAAATGTATCTAATTCACTTTCTATCCTAATTAATCTTCAACTATAACTAACTAACCTTCAGCTATAACTAACTAATCTTCAACTCCTTCAGAGACCCAAGAAGGAAATATTAGCTAACAAAAATAAAAACAGGAAGTACATGCAAGCAACTTCCAAAAAAATTGTGAGTTGACAAAAACAGCCAGCTGCCTGGACAGTCACCTGAGGTTTCTTCGCAGTGCTGGGGCATCATCTTCAGCCTATAGGCTTAGCATATCTGACAGACTCATTTGTGAAGTAGGATGTACACAAGGTCAACAGTTCAACCTCACATTGGGTGAGAGCAGTCCATGTACCAGAAACACCTGAATTCCACTAGTGTCAAATTCAGGATTTTAAATTCTGGAAATTGTTGATGGTTTTTAATTCAACTATCCATTCTTCTTGGCTGTGTATATATGGCTTCATCTCAGCATCCCGTTCTTCTCCACATCCCTCTATCAAAAGCCAGTCTACTATTGAGAGGCATGAGCTTAGTTACTCTTCAAGAATAACTGTTTCAGCTGCTGTTCCATTGCACATCAGAAGCCATCGGCCCACTGCCTGTTCAGCTGCCTTTGAAGAAAAGGGCACTGTACCTTTTCCGGATTGTGAAGGCCACTTCAGGGATGGTGCCATATTGTCCTGGCCTCAGAAGATGCCTTTTGATAAAGCCATAACCACACTTGTTTTGGCAAGAATCGGTAGTCCTTTGTTTCATGTCCTGTCTGTCCATTTTGTCAGCAGTTGATTTGAGGACATTTTGTTGTTCAGTGGCTAACTTTTGCCACAAAGAAAGTTAACTCCATATGCAGTTTCTTCAATGCCCATATTTTCTCTGAAGTAGATTGGTACTGCCAGGAGCCAACATGTCTCATAGTCATAACAAAAAAGAAAAATTTTCTAAGTTATTAAAACATTTTAAATGCCATATTCTGTAGATCTCTGAAGGGTTTGAAGATGACCTGTCTAAAATATATTTGCTCAATTTTTAAAACATATCTAATATGACTACAAGTTCTATCATAATGTCTAAGTACTAACTTTCATTTCTTTATATCCTAATAGTTGGTAATAATAACATTCAAGGATCAGAAAATTGCATTGTTAAATGAACGGTATATGTACAGTTAGAAATATACATATAGCATTTTCTAACAATATCAATTTCAATATATATAATTTGTATACAATATAAAACAATCCAATCCAAGTAAAGTATTGAAAACTAGTAATTGTCTTTTTCTTCTTTTCTTTTCTTTCTTTCTCTTTTTTTAAACAAGAACCTTAAATCTAATTTCCTTTGCTTAGCCTTTTTCCTAACCCTTGACAACAACTTGTAACCAACCTCCCTAAACAATGAAAATTATCCCAGACCCAAAACCCATTAAAAAGACCAAAAAACCACCCACCCCACACCACCTCTTTGGGAATGTGGGCGTCGTATTCTTAAAATTGCTTCCTGCTGGGTATGGACGAAGTTATCTTTATCCCGAAAGAAAATTTTTAGGTTAATTGTCAAATTTTAGGAAAGATAACTATATCTTTCATTATCCAGTCTGTGTATAATGCCAAAGTTCAGGGTTTATCTCAAGTCCTTATTCAAGTAGTCTTTGAGACTGGATCATCTCAGCTAGTCATCTCAAAATTGCTCTGAGCACCTTGTAGTTCAAAGCTGATCTGTAGATGATGTTTGTCAGCTTAGTGATATTATTATTGTCCACATGTAATTGTTGTTGATGAGGGGCCCCATCTTCATCCTGGAGACTTCAGTTGATGTTAGGCCTGGCCGTGATTTCCTGCAGAAAACTGATAAGAGACTCGAACACAAAGACATATATATGCAGCTAATTGAAGCCTTTTTTCTAGAATGAGTTAGTACTCTATATGACCATTCATATCTTAATAAAGTTTAAAATATGTATATAACTATATATATATATAATTAATCTTGTAAATTTTGATATAAAATTTATACTTTAAGAAAAGTTTAAAGAATCAGAATAGAATCAAAGAGTTGAGATTAGTAATAGAATGGTCCCTTAATTAATTTGGCTTTTCTCCTGTCCCATAGCAGAAGATGGCTCTTTTATTCTGGCATGATACAGGGAGTTTGCATTTTCCTTTTAACAACATGCTTGAGTTTAAAGAAGGAGAGAGCTGTTCTCCAACTCCAAAGTCAGCTTTTAATTTTAATTGAACTGGGACTATTAGAAGACCAATAGTGTTAAATCTTTAGAGAAAAGCAGAAACAAACATTTAGGAAGACATAAAATTTTTTAGATAATATATACCCATATGCCGTTTCACTCTGTTTCCTGGAATAGATGATTTGTCTCTTTTCTTCAGTTGTCTTATTTGTCCAGTGTTCTTCAAATTCCTTAACCTTCATTCTCCTAAAAGACAAAAACAAAAACCTTTCCCCAAGACTAATTTTGGGGATGTTCCTTTTGGCTCAAGTTATTATCTGATTAAATGAAAAGGCATGTGTTACTGGTATAAGTTAGTTTAAATTGGATGTTCATGTTGGTTGATGAACTATCACCTCCTCTAATTAAGAGGTTTCTCTTGTTCATATTGAACCTTTATCAATTTTGATGGTACCCACAGCTTATCTTCTCCTGTAGAAACAAAAGCAAAACCTCGTCCCCAACGTAACACATACCCTGGTTTCCATTATGAGGTCAGCACATCCTTAAAGTATATGATTTAATTCTGTAGTTTTTTTCTATTATCCAGTGTCTCTCTGCAGCTTTCTCATTGGCATTAAGAAAATTCAAAGTTAATAGAGCATTATGCAGTCTATTTCTGGGTTTTTTTGTTACCCCTTTCTGTTTATTTAGTATATCCTTTAGAGTTCTGTTTGATCTTTCTATAACTGCTTGACCTGTAGGATTATGTGGTATGCCTGTAATATGCTTTATATTGTAATAAGCTAAAAACTGTTTCATTTTAACAGAGACATATGATGGAGCATTGTCAGTTTTGATTTGGGCAGGTATACCCATGATGGCCATAACTTCTAGCAAATGAGTGATTACAGAATCAGCTTTTTCAGAACTCAAAGCAGTTGCCCATTGAAATCCTGAATAATTATCGATGGTATGGTGTACATATTTGAATTTTCCAAATTCTGCAAAGTGAAACACGTCCATCTGCCAGATTTCATTCCTTTGAGTACCCTTTGGGTTACATCCTGCTGGTAATGGTGTTTGATTGTAGAAGGAACAAGTAGGACATTTCTTTGCTATTTCTTTGGCTTGTTGCCAGGTTATAGAAAAATCCTTTTTTAAACCTTTACTATTGACATGATGTTTTTTATGAAACTCTGAGGCCTCCAGCACATTTCCTATCAATAATTTATCAATCTCATCATTGCCTTCTGCAAGAGGGCCTAGCAGACCATTATGGGATCCAATGTGAGTTATATATAAAGGATGACTCCTTTTCCTGATTGTATCTTGTAATTGAATAAATAGTGAAGTTAATTCTGAAGCATCAGGGATAAATTCTGCAGTCTCAATATGTAATACTACTCTTTCAGCATACTGAGGGTCAGTTACTATGTTGAGAGGTTCTGAAAAATCCATTGATACCAACAGAATAGCATACAATTCTGATTTTTGAACTGAATTATAAGGACTTTGAACCACTTTACTTAAATTTTCTGATTTGTAACCTGCCTTTCCTTGTTTGTTGGCATCTGTATAAAATGTACAAACTCCAGATATGAGTTTTTCCTGTACAATTCGAGGCAAGATCCAATCAGCTCTCTTTATAAGATCAATTCTATTGCTTTTGGGATATTTGCTGTTAATTTCTCCCAAATAGTTACTGTAAGCTCTTTGCCAAGGTTCACTTTCTGTCCATAATTTTTCAATGTCCTCCTTAGTTAAAGGTATGACAATTTCTGCTGGGTCTATTCCTGCTAGTTGACAAAGTCTCAATTTTCCTTTCCAAATTAAGTCAGAGATTTTTTCCCCATAAGTTTTTATTTTTTTTATTTGGTTTGTTTGGTGAAAATATCCATTCTGATATAATATCTTCCCTCTGCATTAATATTCCTGTAGGAGAATGCCTAGAAGGTAAAATAACCAAAATGCAATCCAGCTTTGGATCAATACGATCCATGTGACCTTCATGTACTTTCTTTTCTACCAAGGCCAATTCTTTCTCAGCTTCAGGTGATAATTCTCTTGGACTATCCAAGTCCTTGTCACCTTCTAAGGTTTTGAACAAATTATGCAGTTCATCATTTTTTACCCCAACAATAGTTTGTAGATGAGAAATATCTCCAAATAATCTTTGAAAGTCATTAAGAGTCTGTAGTCTATCTCTCCTAATTTGCACCTTTTGGGGTCTAATTTTTTGTAGCTCTATTTTATATCCTAAATAATAAATAGAATCTCCTCTTTGTATCTTTTCAGGAGCAATTTGTAATCCCCAGCAAGGCAAAATTTTCTTTACTTCTTCAAACATACTTTCTAAAGTATCTGCATTTGAGTCGGCTAGTAAAATATCATCCATATAATGATAAATTATAGATTTAGAAAATTTTTTACATATCACTTCCAATGGCTGTTGTACAAAATATTGGCACAGAGTTGGGCTATTCAACATCCCCTGTGGGAGGACCCTCCATTGAAATCTTTTAACCGGTTGAGAATTATTATAAGTAGGCACTGTGAAAGCAAATCTTTCCCTGTCTTTTTCTTGTAAGGGTATTGAAAAGAAACAGTCTTTTAAATCAATAACTATGAGAGGCCATCCTTTTGGTAACAGAGTAGGCAAAGGAATTCCAGATTGTAGAGAGCCCATTGGCTAAATTACTTTGTTAATTGCTCTAAGGTCTGTTACCATTCTCCATTTACCAGATTTCTTTTTTAATAACAAATACAGGAGAATTCCAAGGGCTGGTTGATTCTTCAATATGTTGAGCATTTAACTGTTCTTCTACCAGCTCTTCTAAAGCCTGGAGTTTCTCTGTTGTTAAAGGCCATTGCTGGACCCATACAGGCTTGTCTGTTAACCATTTTAAAAGTAGAGCTGTCGGTGTCTTTGGAAGATCATCAGTTGTTGTGCCCTGTTCTTGTATAATATGGATTTTTGGTGACCACTCAGAATAATGCCTTCTAATACTTCTCTCAGAAACATGTGCTAGTTTATGATTTGTTTCTGAGATTGGAGGGATGTTAATCTGAGTATTCCATTGTTGCAACAAGTCTCGACCCCACAGGTTCATAGCTATGTTAGCTACATATGGTTTCAATTTTCCTCTCTGTCCTTCTGGACCTATACATTTGAGCCATCTTGCACTGTGTTTCACGTGAGATAATGTCCCAATTCCTAACAGTTGAACGTTTACCTCCTGAAGAGGCCAAGTTGGATGCCAAAATTCTGGTGCAATTATGGTAACGTCCGCACCTGTGTCTACCAGACCAGACAACAAAACACCATTTATTTTTATCAATAATTTTGGTCTTTGTTCATTAATAGAAGTTTGCCAAAAAATTTTCTTTATGTTTTCTCCTGAATTTTCTATTCTCTCTGTTTCATCATCCTGACCAGCATGATTTATTCCAATAGGCATTTGGTTATTTAATTGCCCTGAGTAGGGGTTTCCTCTAAGACTGCAGGAAAGGTTTGAACTGGATTTGCTATTTGGGCTTGCATGAGGCCCCGCTGGCAGTTTCCCAAAGACTGAGGCAAAGGATTACCCTGTCTGTCCCTTGTTGATCTACATTCGTTGGTCCAGTGTTTTTCCTTACCACACCTTCCGCATACTCCAGAAGGAAGGGGCATTCTGTTGCCATTGTTTCTTGAAGAAACATTGTTTTTAGGAATGATCTGTTTACAGTCCCTTTTAAAATGTCCTTGCTTTCCACATCCAAAACATCTAACATTCCTCAAACCTTTTGAAATTGCTTCTCCTACCCACATATCATCATGCTCATGAGCTTCAACATTAACTGTGTCTCTAATCCAATCTTCCAAAGGTGCAGATCTTGCCTTTAACAGCCTGATTATTCTTTTGCATGCTGCATTCGCATTCTCAAAGGCCAAAGATTCAATTATTATCTGACTAGCTTCTGAATCCAGGACCATTCTCTTTACTGCTGAAGCCAGTCTTTGTAAAAAAATCTGTGAAAGATTCTTTTGGGCCTTGTATAACCTTTGTAAATGACTCAGTTTTTTTTTTACTGGTTCCTCAACTCTGTCCCATGCATTCAAGGCTGCCGTTCAACATAAAATTAGAGTTTGGACATCACATAAACATTGTGTTTGTGCTGAAGCATATTGACCTTCTCCAATAAGCTGATCCTAGCAGACTTGTGTTCCTTTATCCCTCCATTGTTTTTCTATGTTTTTAGCTTCATCCTTGAACCAAGTTAGCCACTGAAGCCTTTGACTGGGTTCAAGAACAGCATGTGCCAGCTCCCGCCAGTCCTGTGGTACAATCCTATTATATGTTGACCAAGAGTTTAACATTTGCTTTACATATGGAGAATTCATGCCATAAGATACTATTGCCTCCTTAAACCTTTGTAAATCTAACATTTCAATTGGAGCCCAAATATTTTGTGTAGTCATTTGATTAGGCAACTGCTGTATGGTTACTGGACAAATTAAGGGTGACTGTGAAAACAGGCTTTCTTTCTGTAACCTTATGATCCAATCTTAAAGCAACTTCATTGTTAATTTCTTCTGTCTGAATTTTTACTGGTTTAACAAGTTTTTCTAAAGCTGTCATCCTGGCACTTAAATTTATTATCATTTTTAAAAGTAAAATGAGGATAAGCATAGTAATAAACTGCATAATTCGATCAACATTAATATTCTCATATAGTTGTTCCATTGTCAGACTGCCTAAAATTGAAAACAAAGCCCAATTTTCTTCCAATGTACACAGAAAACCCATTTTTTTAATGTGGAAAAAATTTCTCTTTTAAATAGTTTCCTTTAAAATATCTGATATGTTAAGTGACTTACCAAGTCTGTGTAGAACAGTAGAAATCCGAGGTAATTTCAAAACAGCCACCTAGTGTCTGAGGTGTGAATCCAGAGAGAGAGAGAGAGACAGAGACAGAGACAGAGACAGAAAGAGAGAGAGAGAGAGAGAGAGAGAGAGAGAGAGAGAGAGAGAGAGAGCAAGCATAGCCACAAGTTCTGCCTAAGAGCTTGAATCCAGCCACGTGTTCCCACTTGAGCCCAGTCAAGCCTTGGCTCTGGCTTCCTTAAACTCCAACCACGTGCATTGGCTTTACAGGCAGGGGCCCTGTTCGGCAGGGCAGGCCTGAGTTGTTTGTAGCACTGGCTTTAAGCAAGTAGCTCAAGGTTAGTCTGGCCTGAGTCCAAGCCAACCTGGGATCGGGCTAGGGAGCCGGCTGCCCAAGCGGGAAACCGGACCTACCGCCAAGCCAAGTTAAGCATTTTTTAATGGATTCTTGTCATGTTGGGCACCAAATGTAGATGTAACCAACCATCTTATTAAATAAGAAACACAGAGCTGATTCAGAGAAGAAAGCCAAGAGGTCAAAGCTAAGAGCCTCACCCTTCCTGCTTCAACAATCCTCTTCAGCCAAGAGAGCTCTCTGAAAGGGAGCTACTTCCTGTGTGTTTGTCTTTATAAAGATTTTCAGTTCTGCCTTCTCATTGGTTGTAAACCCATGCCTCGTCACTGCCTGTCTGTAAAGATGTCCCGGTCTTCTATGGTTAGGATTGAGTTTAAAGGCATGTGTCTCCAATGCTGGCTGTATCTTTTTACACAGAGATCTACCTAGCTCTGTCTATCAAGTGCTGGGATTAAAGGCGTGCGCCACTACTGCCATGCTCTTGCTATGGCTTTAATAGCTCTGACCCCCAGGCAAGTTTATTTATTAATATACAATTAAAATCACATTTCAGTACAAATAAAATACTACCATATCAGATAGTTAGTTCAAGGCTGAAAGCTTTGTGTCTCTTGCTCAGTTTATCTGTTGTATGGCTGTGATCTTCAGCACAAGGTTTATCTAGACATCTCTATACATCTTGAAGATATCTCTATTTCATGTTTAATGTGTTACTTAATAGTTAATTGTAAATTGAATTCCTTCAAAGCTATTTTCATTCAGGTATAGTTGTATATTTCTTTCAGTAATGATTGGATTCTTACTGTTGCTTGTGGAGAATAAAGACTTACAACTTTGATTTCAAAATCTTTCTGCTGGACTTCATTAATAAACATCCCCTGCCTTACAAGTTCAGGCTGATGTAAGTTATTATAGACCAGGTGGCTCAAATAACAAATACTTTTTTTCTTGTATTTCTGGAGACTGCAAATTACAAATCAAAGTTACATATATCTTGTATTTGTTTTTCTAATTTGTGGTTTGCATATGCCCATCTCCTTGCATAACAACACAGGCACAAAAGAAATCATTTCATTGAAATATGAATTCCATTCACAAGGGATCATTTCTCATGATGTCACCATTTCCCAAAGTTGTTTTCTAATATCATAAAACTGAGGATCATTACTTCAATATGGATTTGAATAGAAGCATAGCAAACAGAACATGTACACACACACACACACACACACACACACACACACACATACACACACACACACCACGACACCTCACCAAACAAACACATTTATAAGCTAGTAAATATATTTAGTGTTACTCATATGTGTAGATGCTTTTTGGCTCACAGCTTTGGATTGAATAACCTATGGAGGTGCTCATTCTTCAAGAAAACAGTTCTTAAGCTAGGGTTAAGGCCCTACATAATTTCTGCCATCAATAAAGGCATATTCAGTTGAGGGTGCCACTATACATATCTTACTTAGGGGCAATATTTTTGAGGGCTCGTGTATGCAGCTTGCCTGTCATTCATAGATAAAAATGGCACTGTTCCATAGTAGAGATCCCGGTTATCTGATGATAAGAATATGCAGTAGTGTTACTCTGATTACCACTTAAGGGGAGGAACATTTAATATTAGATATAATGAATTCCTTGGGAGTTCATGGAAGAGAAACAGCAGGTATTGCATATAAAGTTTGTTCACTGAAGTAGAAGTTATGGGCAAGTGGAACATCTGTATTTTTTCATTACAAAAAAGAAAATATGTCTATCTGATCAAAGAGGTCTATATAAATTATCTCATACATACATATACATGTATGTATGGTATCTATATCTATATATGTATCTATATGTGTGTGTATGTGTACATATTCTGGCATCATGCATTGTGACATTATGCATTGTGGCATTATGCATGGAGAAAATAAATAAAATCTAGAAGCAATAAAAACTGAGTAGATAATATCTAGCAAGAAGAACTGATATACTGATATAAAGAGTATTGAAAATTGTCCCCTTTGTTTTTAGTCTAAATAAATATTGAAGACACATACAATTAATTGAAAGTAATTGAACACTTAATCTTCTGTTAACAAACTAAAGTGCTATGAAAGTTCACTGAGGCCATTTGTGGATCAGAGTAACTCATGTGAACCTAAGGCCTGGAGGTATGCCAAACAATTATTAAATGGAGGAAATGGAGAATTTGTTCACTTTGGAAGAGAAATGTGGTGGGAGACTGGTTTGTCAGAAGCAAAAATGCACCATGGAAATATCTCTTCTCTTTCTTAAGTTTTATTCCTTGACACTCTGACACTTTTCTTCTGAAGATAAACAAGTACAGATCCCCAAAATAAATTGAACACTGTGTTGTTTCTGAAAATTCACACAGACAACTCATTGAACTATTGTATATTATTTCTGCCAAACACAAATTATGGTTTACATGCATATGGATATTTTATATAATCATACTCTCTAAGACTTATTATTATTTCTTCTTTAAACTTTCATTTCCTTTCTCATGTGTCCATTGCTTTTGGAGGAAAATGAGCTAAAATGCTAATAGAGGTACAAGAAGGAGCAGGAAATGTGCAGCCTAGTTAGGGAAAAGGAAAAGGAGGCTATGGCTATGGCTATGGATGTGAATAGCCAGATCCAACATGGATCAGAGAAAATATTAATGTAGTGATATAAGAAGAATCATTTTACATGCATAGAATTTAGAAATTACAGCATCCTAGCTTCACTGTAAGGTCTAGAGGAAAGTTAGACAAACAATATTCAGTCTGTAATATCTTGATATCATCTTCATTTTCCAGAAATTATCCAATTAGTCAGTTAATTCTCCTGGCTTGCTAGAGCTAGAGACATTTTTGAAAAAGAAAATACTATTAGAATATTTCCTGGAGGTTTTTAATGAATGTCATTACATAATATGAGCTGCATGAAGATACTAAATACAAAATAAAACAATTTTTTCTTATAAGTAAAAAGGTATTTTCAAAGCAAAAAAGTAAAAGTAAAAATAAATTAAAAATACATGAAAAAACTCCAAAATATCTTGACCTCATTTCTTACGTACAGTCAAATTTTCACGAAGTAAAGTGCTTTCACACTTTAAAGGTAGTTATAAGAATTTTTATGCTCAAATGAATGAGAACTATTATATTAAATGGACTTTTCATTAAAAAGTAAACACAAATCCTTTTTAAAGACGAATAATGTTAACAATTATAGCAATTAACATATAATTATTGATATGCAAATTTCATTAAGAAAATAAATCAGAACACCTCTGTGTTCTGAAACTTTCAGGCTAATAAAATATTTTCAGAGTATTATATTATAATATTAACAATGACTAGGGACTGGGGAGAACATTTGTCGCTTTTCAGAGAGCTCAAGTTCAGCTCCTAGCACTCATGTCATGCAGCTCACAACCACCTGTAACTTCAATTCCAGGGGATTCTACACCTCTTCTGGCTTCTCTTGGACACAGACACACATGTAAATGAAAAGCAAATATTAAAATAATTTATTGTATTAAAACCATTGGAAATTGGTATATATTGCTGATCTATATAGTCTTTAAAAGCTAAAAAAAAAAGTAGAGATTTTGCTTTACTGTCTACAACTCATTGACATATAGACAGGAGGTTTAAGTCTTGATTAAGGAAACTGCATGGGTGAATCTAAATGTCTCTGCATGTCCTTTGCATATTAAATTGTTTTAGAGATCGCATATAATTCCCGTGAACTAGTTAATGGGTAGAAATAAGAGTGAACTCCAGTTGCTATGCAAAAAGTGAGAAACATTTTAGAATATCTACCTTGAAGGAAGAGCACCTCCTATCTCACCAATGGCATTATTATCACAGCTTTCTTAACTTTTCCATGACAGTGATCAAAAAGGTGACAATAATCAACATAAGGCAGTGGGGATAGGTGTGTTTCACAGTTTGAGCATACACATCCTCCAAAATGAGCAGAACTTGAGGCAGCTGTCACATCAGTCCTAAGTTGGGAAACAGAGGGAGGTTCAAGCTGATGTTCAGACAGCTTTATTCTATTATTTAATCAGTGACTGTGCCCCGGGAGATGGTGCCACTCACATTCTTAATTGATTTTCCTCTGTGATAAATACTTCTAGAAATAGCCTCACAGACACACTTAGAGCTGTGTTTCCATGCTTATCCTAAATTCAGACAACTTGACAATAGAGATCAAGGATGATATTCCTGAAGTCTTTACTGAAGTTTTAGGTCATTCTTCTTGTATAATATGTCAGTGATTTCTATTTTGATTGTTAGAATGAGTCATGTCAGACACTTGTAGTGCTTCAGTCATTAGATTAAGCCAAACATCCCCAAATTCATAGTGTTACTAACAGCTTAGTTTTCTGAAGGCAATGTGGCAAATTATGAATGATTAAGATGGAGCCACAGTTCTTAGAAAACACATAATGTTAGAAAGGAAACATGAATGAAGATATAAGAATATTCAACATATATTTAGTTTAAAATTTGTTAGAATAGTTCTGAACAGTGGTGGCTTATCAAAGCCATCCTCTACTTTTTATTTTGCTATTATTTTTTAATCCACCTAGACAAGTTACTGCTGTTTGTATACACATGGGCATGAAGTCATTAAATGAACACAAAGAACCTATCAGTGGCCATAATCATAAAAATGTGACTTATTTTCTCAGCTGCCACCAGTTGCCTATATCTCCTTAGCTAGGAACATATCACAAGCAACTCCTTTCATCTCTATGATAAAATTTATGATTGGCTTGATCTTGTGCCATTTTGGGCAGATAATCACAGTTGCTGTGAGCCCTGTGGGAAACAGGCTAGTCATACTCACAAGTCAGCATTTCTCTGCATTTCTTCATGTATTTCAGCCCTTACAGCCTGCCCATCCTTTCACCTGTGATGAACACTGAACCTTGATGGGGATGTAGGCATTCATGTTGATGTTCCCTCAGAGTTTCCAGCACTCAAAGTTGCTAATTCTCGCCTCTATAAACCGTAATGTGCTTCTGCCTAACAAGTCCCTACTAAAAGATGTTTCCCTGATCAAAGTTGGGAGCAGGACAAATTTATAGAAATAAAGTTAAATGTTAAGGCAGTGGTTAGACAACTTGACCATTTAGAAAAGCAACATCAGGAAGTTTTCCCCTAGAGCCCATGACTTTTAAATCATGGATTATCTTTAGGCTTGAAACATGAGATATGAACTACCGTCTGTGAAGTAGGCTTCACATCAGATTGAAAAAGTCGTGGTTACCCTAATAAACAGTCTTGCTATTAGTACACAAGTTAGCAACATGCCTAATAGGCCAGTATCATAGCAAGCAGCACCCAACACTGATTAATACTATTAATTCCTTTTCTTACTAAGTATAATGTGCCTTCTAGCATTACAGAAGCTGGCAAACAAGAAAAGTTTCTAAAAAACTAAACAAACAGCAAAGAAAAGGGAATAAGCAGCTCCCAATTTTTAAGACAGGGTCTTTTATATAATCTAGAATATCCATGAACTCATGGAAATCTCATCTAAGCTTCAGAATACTGGTATTATGGGAATAGAGGAGTATAATAGCATGCCCTACTCTTATGATATCCTTTTAAAATGTGTATATTTATATGCTTATCTGAATGAATCTCACTTGCATCTGAAAAGGCTAGAAAAGAAAGTAGGTTCCACTAGAGCTGGAGTTACATGCAGTTGTAAGCTGCCTGATGTGGGTGTCAGGAACTAAAATTGGTCCTCTAGAAGAGCAGCAAGCACTCTTAACCACTGAGCCATCCTTCCACAATTATCTTATAAGGGTCTTAATAAAATAAATGATTCCATGATGGCTCAGATGACTAAACAATCCTGTATGGAGACTCAGAAACCTTGTTAGTCATCTTCATCATATGCCCACATTATTCATGTGCATAACACTTAACCTCATATAATGAACATTTTCATAAGTAAGCAGTTTTTTTCATTTTGAGAACATTTCAAAGCAGTTGGCATCTAATATATTATTCATTATCATTTTACCTTGGGAACACTGTTTACTCATTTGCAAAATTTCTTTCACCAAAATAGATTAAGAAGATACTCAAAACTCATTGATGCTTACAGAAAGAAGACACACATGCTGAAATACAATGTTTATAATATGCCCAGGAGACAATGAAGTTCTGCCTATTTATTTTTAAATTATTTCTTTTATTTTGATATCATAATATAATTATATCATTCCCACTTCCTTTACCTTGCTTCAAACTTCCCATATACTCCTTCCTGCTCTCTTCAAAACCATAGAATCTCTTTTCATTAATACTTGCTATAGCCAGGAAGTGGTGGTGCATGCCTTTAATTCCAGCACTCAGGTGAATCTCTGTGAGTTCGAGCCCAGCCTGGTCTATAGAGCGAGATCTAGGACAGGTACCAAAACAGCACAAAAAAACCCTGTCTTGAAGCAAAACAAAACAAAAAATACTTGTTATATATACATACATATATGTGTGTGTGTACTTGTTTATTTGTTTAAATGTCATTGGTAAAACCAAATGACTTGTTTACGTTTGGAATAAAAGACAGAGTGAGCTTTAGTAAGGATACTCAGGCTCAGGAGACACAAAGGACAACTACCAGTTCTGGCTATATGCACATCAACAATGTGCACATAGCATGAATTCGACTTAAAAGCTCTCTTAGCGCCGGGCAGTGGTGGCACACGCCTTTAGTCCCAGCACTCAGGAGGCAGAGGCAGGCAGATCTTTGTGAGTTCAAGGCCAGCCTGGTCTATAGAGCGAGATCCAAGAAAGGCGCAAAGCTACACAGAGAAACCCTGTCTAGAAAAAAAAAAAAAAGCTCTTTTAGCTTCCTTGTATGTGAGTGCATATATATATATATATATATATATATATATAGATAGATAGATAGATAGATAGATAGATATAGATATACATACATAATCTATATCTATATCTATATAGTGTATACTGTGTGTGTGTGTGTGTGTGTGAGAGAGAGAGAGAGAGAGAGAGATATGAGTGAGTGTCTGTGTGTGTACAGCCTGCACAAACTGCCTAATGTTACTTGTATGTATTCTTTCAGGGCTTACCATTTAGTACTGGATAAACAGTTCATGTAATCTTAATAAAAGAAATGCAGGAACAAAGAATCCTTGTAATTTGAAAAAAAAAATTACCTCAAAAGCTATAGAGATCCATAAAATATATGGTTGTCCAATTGATACTTTTAACCAGAACTGGGTGTTGCCGTTCATGTGTCTTGAGCCTGGAGAGCCTTCATAAAGTTTTTTTTTGTCTTTTCTTCCAAACACTGACAAGTCAGGTGTTTTTATTTATGCATTTATTTTTTATTAAGAAATTTTTTTCATTCATTTTACACACCAACCAAAGATCTCCCTCTTCCCTTCTCCCACCCTCCCAGCCTCCCCCCCTAAATTACTCCCCACTCCCCAACACAAGAAGGCAAGGCCTCCCATGGAGAGGTACATCCAGTAGAGGCAAGCCCAAGCCCTTCCCTCTGCCTCAAGGCTGCACAAGGTGTCTGATCATAGGTAGTGTGCTCGGAAAAAGGCCCCTCATGCACAAGGAATGGATTCTGATTCTACCACCACCACCACCCCCAGCAGATCTATCTACACAATTGTCTCTCCATGCAGAGGATCTAGTCAGTCCCATGCAGGCTCCACAGCCATTGATTCAACATTCATGAGTTCCCACTAGTTTGGTTTGGTTGACTCTACAGGTTCCCCCATCATGATCCTGATGCACTTGCTCATAGAATCTCTCCTCTCTCTCTCCTACTGGACTCCTGGAGCTCTGCCTGGCGTTTGGCTGTGGATCTCTGCATCTGCCTCTATCAGTCATTACAGGAAAGTTCTGTGATAACAGTTAGGGCATTCACTGATCTGATTATTGGGGCAAGCCAGTTCAGTTCAGGCTCCCTCTCCACTATTTCTAGTAGTCCAAGCTGGGGTCACCCTTGGGGATTCCTTGCAACTTCCTTAGCACAAGGTTTCTCTCTATCCCCATGATATCTCCCTCCATCATGGTATTTCTCTCAATACTTTCCCACTCCATCCCTGTTCCACCTCAACCATCCCATTCCCTTATATTCTCATCTCCTATCCCTTGCCCTCTATTCCCCACCCTCACCCCCAGTTCACTAATGGAGATCTCATCTGTTTCTCCTTCCCAGGGTGATCCATGTGTCCCTCCTTTGATCTTCCTTGTTAGCTAGCTTCTCTGGAGTTGTGTATTGTTGTCTGGTTATCCTTTGCTTTCTTCTAGTATCCACTTATGAGTGGATAATGTAGCATGAATCTTAGAAGGTCTTATTAAAAAACAAATGTGGAGCCAGGTATTGGAGTGAACGCTGAAAGATCATAGAAGCAGAACAAGCCACAGCTTCCTCACCTCACCAATTCCTCAGCTGATTCTGTTTCCTCAGACTGGAAGCTTCTGAGTCCTCATCCAGAATGGATTTCAGCTGAACTGAACTGCTCCTCAAAAGCTTAAAAGCTTAACCACCCAGTTCTTGGTTTCCATGCCTTACATACCTTTCTACTTTCTGCCATCACTTCCTGGGATTAAAAGCTCACTTCCTAGGATTAAAGGCGTGAGTCACCATGCCTGGCTGTTCCAGTGTGGCTTTAAACTCATAGAGATCTGGATGGATCTCTGCCTCCCAAGTGATAGGATTAAAGGCATGTGTGCCACCATTTTCTAGCCTCTATATCTAGTGGCTGTTCTGTTCTCTGACCCCAGATAAGTTTAGTAGGGTGCACAATATTTTGGGGAACACAATATCACCACAGGATACATACCATGTTTGTCCTTCTGAATCTGGGTTACCTCACTCAGGATGATATTTTCTAGTTGCATCCATTTGCCTGCAAATTTCATGATGTCATTGTTTTTCTCTGCTGAGAAGTACTCCATTGTGTATACGTACCACATTTTCTTAATCCATTCTTCAGTTGAAGGGCATCTAGGTTGTTTTCAGGTTCTGGCTATTATGAATAATGCTGCTATGAACATAGTTGAGCATGTGTCTCTGTGGTATGACTGAGCATTCCTTGGGTATATGCCCAAGAGTGGTATAGCTGGGTGTTGAGGAAGATTGATTCCCAATTTTCTGAGAAATCGCCTCACTGATTTCCAAAAGTGGTTGTACAAGTTTGCATTCCCACCAACAGTGGAGGAGTGTTCCCCTTGCTCTAAATCCTCTCCCACATAAGCTGTCTTCAGTGCTTTTGATCTTAGTCATTTTGATAGGTGTAAGATGGTATCTCAGAGTCATTTGGATTTGCATTTCCCTGATGACTAAGGATGATGAGCAGTTCCTTGAATCTTTTGAACATTTGAAATTCTTCCTTTGAGAATTCTGTTTAGCTCCAAAGCCCATTTTTTAATTGGATTGCTTGTTATTTGATGTCTAGCTTCTTGAGTTCTTTATATATTTTGGAGATTAGCACTCTGTCAGACGTGGGGTTGTTGAAGATCTTTTCCCATTCTGAGGGCTGCCATTTTGTCTTATTTACTCTGTCCTTTGCCTTACAGAAGCTTCTCAGTTTCAGGAGGTCCTATTCATTAATTTTTGCTCTCAGTGTCTGTGCTACTGGTGTTATATTTAGGAAGTGGTCTTCTGTGCCAACGCCTTCAAGACTACTTCCTACTTTCTGTTCTGTCAGATTCAGTATAATTGGTTTTATATTGAGGTTATTGATCCATTTGGACTTGAGTTTTGTGCATGGTAATCGATATGGCTCTATCTGCATTTTTCTGCATGTTGATGGCCAGTTATGCCAGTACCATTTTTTGAAGATGCTTTCTTTTTTTCCATTGTACAGTTTGGATTCTTTGTCAAAATCAGGTGTTCATAGATGTGTGGGTTTATGTCAGGGTCTTCAGTTTGATTCCATTGGTCCATATGTCAGTTTTTATGCCAGTACTGAGCTGTTTCTATTACTGTAGTTCTATAGTAGAGCTTAATGTCAGGGATAGTGATGCCTCCACAGGTGGGTTTGTTGTACAGAATTCTTTTAACTATCCTGTGTTTCTTGTTTTCCCAAATTAAGTTGGGTATTGTTCTTTCCAGCTCTGTGAAGAATTATGTTGGTGTTTTAATGGGGATTGCTTTGAATTTGTAGGTTGCTTTTGGTAAGATTGCCATTTTTACTATGTTAATCCTACCTATCCTTAAGCATGAGAGATCTTTCCATTTTCTGATATCTTCTTCAATATCTTTCTTCAGGAAGTTAACTTTCTTGTCATACAGGTTTTTCACTTGCTTAGTGAGAGTTACCCCATGGTATTTAGTATTATTTGTGGCTATTGTAAAGGATGATGTTCCTCTGATTTCTTTCTTATCCCATTTATCATTTGTACATAGGAGGGCTACTGATTTTTTTGAGTTAGTCTTGTATCCTACCACATTACTGTTGATTTTACCAATGACATTTAAAGAAATTCACAAAAGATTAAAACACAGTATGTTGGGACTCATTCATAGATAATGCTATATAAATATACAAAATTTAAAATTCTAATAGGAGCCGGGTGGTGGTGGCACATGCCTTTAATCCCAGCACTAGGGAGGCTGAGGCAGGTGGATCTCTGTGAGTTCGAGGCCAGCCAGCGCTACAGAATGAGTCTCAGGAAAGCTGCAAAGCTACACAGAGAAAGCCTGTCTCAAAAAACAAACAAACAAACAAACAAAAATTCTAATAAAAAATTTTTCTGAATATTAAAAGCTTATATTGCATCTTATTTAATATTGCAATATGGTGTAATACTTCTTTAGACTTTTAGAAGCCAACACTTGTGGCGATATTGTGTTCCCTAATACATTGTGCACCCTAATAAACAGAACAGCCACTAGATACAGAGGCCAGAAAATGGTGGCACATACACCTTTAATCCTAGCATTCTGAAGACAGAGATCCATCTGAATCTCTGAGAGTTCAAAGCCACACTGGAAACAGCCATGCATGGTGACATACACCTTTAATCCCAGAAAGTGATGGCAGGAAGCAGAAAGGTATATAAGGCTTGAGGACCAGGAACTAGAGCCTTGTTAAGCTTTTAGGCTTTTAACAACAGTACAGCTGAGATCCATTCAAATGAGGACTCAGAGGCATTCATTTTGAGGAAACAGGATCAGCTGAGAAGTTGGTGAGATGAGGTTGGATGTCATCTGTTCTGTCTCTCCGATCTTTCAGCGTTCACCCCAATATCTGACTCTGGGTTTGTTTACTAATAAGACCTTTAGAGATTATACTAATAACACTTCTTGTTAAAAGATTTTGCTTTAAATTTTAATTATGTGCATATGTGTGTGCCTAAGTGTGGGTGTGTGAATACAAGTGCAAGTACCCACAGAGGCCAAGAGACAGTATCAGATCTCCTGGACTGGAGTTCCAAATGCTTGTGATCTGCTCAGCATGGGTGCTGGAAATCTAACTCAGGTCTCCTTTAAGAGTAGAAAGTGCTCTTAACCACTAAGTCACTTTTGTAACTCCACAAATAAATGATGGCATTAAGATACTTACATTTCTAATATCACTAGATCTTCTTTTAGTTTTCCTATTTAAATTAATTATCTCTAACCATAAAGTTAGATATATTTATAATTGGTTAAAAATGTAATATTTAGGCTAGAGAGATGGCCCCTTGGTTAGGAGCAATTGCTGATATATCAGATGTTCCAGCTTTGATTCCCAGCACACACATGTTGGTTCACATCCACTGACAACTCCAGTTCCAGGGGTTCCAATGGTCATCTGGTGTCTGTAAGAACCATGAATGCATGTGTTGCATAAATATATATTCAGACAAAGAAGTAATGCATGTAATAAACACAGAATTAATTTTAAATTATGTTTTTCTCTTGTAAAAGTAATGAACTTTATCTTTTCTTCTGAATGAAGTATGTAATTATCACTATCATTTGGACATAGGATAACATTTCAGTTCAAGGACTCTGAATGTGGCCCACACCTGCACAGACTTTCACAAACCATGAGTACTAATGATTGGTAGGACTTGATGGAAGTAGCTCTCCATTTAAAAATATTAATATTGCCACCATTTTAAGACATGTTTGATTTTGACTATATGTCAAATATCTAAATTTTAATTGTCTTTTAGTATTTATCTACTAGTTGATATTTTCTTTTTTTCACTTGGGAATTTATTTTCTCTGATTTGTGACTTGAGAGAGCACAGCAGGGAAGAAGATTTGTTGCTTTTTCAGATGACCCAGGTTCAGATACCAGTACCATATCTTGGCTACAACCATCCAGCCTCAGTGTGTGTGTGTGTGTGTGTGTGTGTGTGTGTGTGTGTGTGTGTGTGTATGTGTTTGGTGTGTGTAAAATAAGGGACAATGGATTTAAAAGGGGAGAGGGTGGCATGGGCAGAATTAAAGGATAAGAAGAGGAAGTGAAATATTATGTAAATTCACCACTCATCTGTAAAATCTCCAATAAATAATAATTTTAAAATATGTAAACCCCTCCACTATACACTTGGAGATGATTTTCCTCTTCTGTCAAATTATTATGATAATATTTTTAAGTTTAGAATTTGTCTCCATTGTTCCTCCATTGATTCATGATTTTAATCAGTCTTGCTCTTCACCATTCCAATCCTCTGTTCATGTTGTATTTCAGACTGCCTTGTTCTGTTTGGATAGCAGTGTTTTAAACTTCATAGAGCATAAAATTTTAGACAAAGTCGCAGTACCTGAGCAATGATATATTTATTGTTTTATTCAGACATAAGTATATGGATCTATTACCACATTAATTTTAGATATAAAATATTATGACAAAGCAAGTTATTTATAGCATATTTCTCTGTAATAAATTTTAATTACTAGTTGAATATGTGAATTTTAATTATACCCAGATACCAAAAACAGTTAAAGACTCAAAATTATATTAAATTATGAATGTTTACATTTTTGCTGTTATGTTAATATATATAATTGTGTCATAATTTGATAATGTAATATTATTGTTGATTAAAAATAGAATATTAAATTATATAGATCCCATTTTTGTTGTACTTTTATCAATATAACCAAGCTCAACTTGATTTCATCTTTACTATTTGGACATTATTTTCTCTTTAATAATGGAAGCTTTTCCACATTTGTGTATGTTCATTGAATATATACTTGCTATCTCTCAGTAAATTCAAATAAATAAATTTTACAATCCTAATGATAAAGTTTTAATTATATTTGTATGAAAAAGTATGCATTATTAAAATCTGGAATATTATTTTAGCTCTGAGTCTCACACTTATATAATAGAATAACCTTGCATGGGTAACTTAATCTTTTTTACTCCTTTATTTTCTAATACAGAAAATGGAAATAACTATATAGCTCCACATTGATTGCTCTATAGAACAGTATTGGTGTCGTTTTACTTTGAAAATTAGAGATAGTGCGAATTGTAGAAATGTGTTCAGTTGGCCACATAAGGAAACATTTTTGCCAAATGATGTGACCTTCTACTCATCTTTGTAAACTCAACATGATAGATCTGTTTTTCCAGGTATAAAGTGGGCATTTTTGTCTTACCAGACACTTTTGCTAATAATTTAACTACAATAATGTCTCAAATAAACTTTGTATTGTACATATTAAAGTTTGCTCCCAAAAAAAACTTTGCAAAAAATGTTAAAGAAATTTTAGTGTAAAACAAAAATCCATTTCTATGGTATGAAAGTGAACACCCTGAAGCTGGCAGCAGAACCCTTGAAACTGAAGTTACAGATGGTTGTGAGCCACCCATGTGAGTTCTGGGAGCTGAATCTTGACTCTCTGCAAGAGCAGCCAGTGCTCTGAACCACTGTGCCAACCCTCCAACCCCTAACCATCATTTTATCTTTTGTTCTTTAAATTTTAAATAATTTTATAATGATTTTTATTTTTGGAATTATATTATCACATCACTTGCACCCTTCCCTCTTCCTCCTCCGACACCTACCACACTGCCCTTGTTCTCTCTTAAATTCATAGATATGTAAGAATGCTCACTATTTCAAAAGTGAGTATAATTACACTGAAGAATTATATGAGACACGGATATTGTCTTAATTAGCCACAGTAAATGCTGTCTACTAAAGGAAATAATGACATATAATTACACTGCAACAATTTTACTCATTTATGTGATGCAAATAAAATTTATTTTATTAGTTATTTGTAAAATATGTGTTCATGTATATGTATTCATGTTTGCTTTTCATTGTATGACTCTTTTATCTGCATATATGTATGTGTCCCAAGTTTTCTGTTGCCCAAGGAGCCAGAAGAGAGATTGGATACCTCAGGACTGGAGTTACTGATGATAGTAAAACACCACACAGATGCTGGGAACTGAGTCCTGTTCCTTTCTGCATGAGCAACAACTGCTTTTAATCCCTGAGGCATAATGCTTGTAGATTTGTCATTACTTAGTACATAAAGCCTTCTATATTATGTTTCTTCAGGGAAAATGGTGAAGAAACTCATGGAAAACAGCTTGATGGCTGTTTCTGTTGAAACACACAACCTGCTGAAATACACACATATAAATACAAGATTGCCTTTTTAATGAATGATTATCTGTGACAAATTGCACTCTACTTTAGTTTGGACCATGTGGGATCTTGCAAAATTTTAAATTACTTCTTTTATATAATTGCATGCTTTCCCACTTCTCTTTCCTACCTCCCAGTCTATATACTTTCCCTTGCTCTCTTTCAAATTCATTACATCTTTTTTATTGTTATTAAATGCAAATATAAATATATATGCACACACACACACACACACACACACACACATATATATATATATTAGTATGTGTACTTAGATATGTGTATGTATATACATACATATTCCTAGATATAACCTGATCAGTCTGTATAAGGTTACTTATGTGTATGTTTTCAGAGCTGAACCTTTGGTATTGGATAACCAATTGGTCCCCAAATAAGCAAAAGCTCTCTAATTAGATTTAAGACCTACTCAACAAGAGAAAAATCATGCCTGGTACTAGAAACTTAGCCACTTGCTTATGACTAGTGAAATCATGAATCTTAGAGGAGAACCTAGAACTACCACTTTACTAAACTAACATAATCCCTTTCTTCATTTTAAATATTTGTGCCCATAGATAAGTGTATTTCTCACGCCTCATGGAGGTAATTTCTCTTTGCAACAGACAGAGAACAATACCTAAAAACTGCAAGAATTTTACAATGGTAACTCAAGCTAAACTAAGAGCTGCCTGGCTAGTTTTCTAAGAAAATTTGGCTCGGGTGTTTCAGTATTAAATCTCAATAGGTCTTTGCAACATGACTAATGGAGAAAAGAAATGGGAAAACAGAAAAGCTAATCCAGAACGTCTTTATTTATTTTATTCTTTCTTTTCTCCAGACATTTTATACTCCTATTACAAGAGAGGAGTAAGAGAAAAAATCTTTGGCAGTAATAATATGTGTTTTCAGTATCCTCTTTTTATGAAGATATAGAAATTTTTGACACAGTTTCTCTGTGTAGTCCTTGCTGCCCTGCAACATGCTCTGAAGACCAGTCTGGGCTCAAGCTCACAGAGATCTGCCTTTCTCTCCATCCTGAGTGCTAGGATTAAAGTCAGGTGCAACCACTACCCAGCTTCTTATTTCCAAGTATATAATACCTTGTCATTAATAAAGTATTTAGGGTTTAAAAAGCAACGGAAAACATTTAGCCAATTAAAAATTTAAATGTATTTAAAAATTCATAAATTCTAATGTATGAAATTATTCTAAAGACACGTTATCTCTGTAATGCAAAGAAAATATGGGGCCTAGAGAATTAAAAAACACACCATTATTTGATGAATGTGGTCATTACTCTATCTATATGTTGAAGTTGTCCCAGGAATCCTCAAGCATTAAAATATAACCATCTTCAGTAACAACAGAAGTCACATCATCATTTTTCCAGGAAGTCCCATCAAAATGTGTCTGAATTGGCTTGAGTTTTATTCCTATGATGAAGCACCATGACTAAGAGCAAGTTGTGAAAAAAACTCTGATTTATTTGGCTTATATATCTTGGGCCACAACACATTTAGGAAGCCAAGGCGGGACCTCAAGTAGGTTAGGAATCTAAAATGACGAGCTGATCCAGAGGCCGTGGAGGCATCCCATCTACTGGTTTGTTCTTAAAACACCCAGAACCATCAACCAAGAGGTGAACACCCACAGTGAGTTGGCTCATTCCTCCTACATCAATCATTAATTAAGAAAATGTTCCACAGGTCTGCTGCAGGCCAATTTAGGGCAACATTTTATCTATAGAAGTTTTCTTTTCCAAAAATGGTTGTAGCTTGTGTTAAGTAGACATAAAATTGGCATGCACACTATCATTGCTATGTTCTTTCAAACATGCAAAAACGCTGAAAATGTGGTAGGAATAACAATGGCAAAAATAACATAGAATAAACAAAAAAAATTGTAATAGAAAAACTATTGCCACAACCATTTTGTGTAAAGTCACTGGAAAACACTGAGGCTTATTATTGAAATTTTTCATATTGAAAATAGATTTTTTTCTATAGAATATTTTCTGATTATGATTTTTCCACCCAAACTACTCTCAAATCCCTCTTACTCCCTACCCACACAAATCAACAGCCTTTCTTCTATCTATAATTGAAAACCAACAGGAATCCAAAACAATCAATAAATAAAATAAAAGTATATGAGATAAAACAAAGAAACCAAAATAGGTAAAAATAAACAAACAGAAAAAAAGAGACAAAGAAAAGCACAAGAAACACATACAGATACAGACACACACACACACACACACACACACACAGAGAGAGAGAGAGAGAGAGAGAGAGAGAGAGAGAGAGAGAGAGAGAGAGAGAGAGATCCCATAAAATACACACAAGTGGAAAATGTAATATACAGATTTAAGACCTATAAAGTTAAAAAAAATTGGTGGTGGTGTGACACACTTTTAATCCTAGCACCTGGGAGGCAGAGGCAGGGGATCTCTGAGTTCAAGGCCATCCTGGCCTACAGAGCTAGTTCCAGGACAGCCAGGACTACACAAAGAAACACTATCTCGAAAAGCCAAAATAAAAAATTGCCTGGACAAAATATTATGTAAACAAAACCTCCAAAAATATATGAGATCATTTTGTGTTGACCATCTACTGCTGGACATAATTCTTGCCCTAACTTAAGTGTGATTTATATGGCCAATTAGACTCCATTGGAAGAAAACTAATTTTTTCTTTATGAGCAGTAATCAACTGAAGATAGTTTCTTGGGTTAAGAACTACTTTCCTTTCATCATGGGGGATACATCTGGCTTAGAGCTCTGTAGGCCCTGTGCATGCTGCTACAATCTCTGCTACAAGTTCATATGTGTGTTAATCCCTTGGGGTTTAAATACCTCATTTTCTTGGTGTCTTCCATCCCCACTGGCTCTTACACTCTTTCTTTCTCCTATTCTGCAGAGATCCCTGAACCCTGAGAAGAGGAATTTGATAGAAATATTCCATTTAGGAGTGAGTGTTCCAAGGTCCCTCATTCTCTACACATTGTCCAGTTATAGATTTTTGTATCTCGTCCCAGATACTGCAGAGGAAACTTCTCTGATTATGACTAAAAGAGACACTGATCTAAGAATATAGCAGGAAGTCATTAGCAGTCATTTCGTACCATAAAACAATGTTATTTGCTTTTTGCCTAGGTCCATGACCAATCTAGTCTCGGGATCTTGGTAACCCAAATAGTGTCATTCCTGGCTTCTGCCTTCTTGAGTCGGCCTTAAATCTAATCAGATGGTGGTTGGTTATTCCAACAAGTTTTGTGCCACTATTAGACTAGCATATCTTGTGAGCTGGTCAACAGAAAATCATGAGGTCCCATTAATTAATTGATGTCCTTAGTGCCTTGCTATTTGGTGTTCTTTACAGATACATAAAGTCTTTTCCTACGAAAATAAGTTTAAGATTATTCTCCACCTTCTATGCTATCAAATTCAGTATACCTGGCCTTATGATGATATCTTTGATACAGATAGAGTTGAGTTTTGTGTGGGATGATCAATGTGGACTGACTTGCATTCTTCTACAACCATTTTGACCAGAACCACTTTTTTTTAATGTACAGTGTTTTTCCAAGTGTGTGTTTCTGGTTTCTTTATAAAAATTCAGGTATCTATAGGTGTGTGGACTAATGTGTGTGTCTCCAGTCTGATTCCACTGATCAATATGCTTGTTTTGTGCCAATACTATGCTTTTTAGATTACCATAGCTATGTATTCCAAAATGATATTGGGAATGATGATATTTCCTGCAGTTCTTTTCTTAGTCAAGACTATTTTAGCTATCCTCAGTTTATAATGTTTCCATATGAAGCTGAAAGTTGCCTTTTCAAGATCTGTGAAGAATTGTGTAGGAATGTTCATGAGGATTGCCTTGACTCTGTAAATTGCTTTTAGTTTTCACTACATTAATTATACCAATCCATAAGCATGAGAGATATTTCTACCCTCTGATATCTTTTTAATATTCTTAAAATGTTTTCATTATACCTATTATTTTTTTACTTGCATAGTCAGAGTTACCGCAAGAATTTTTTCTGAGACTATTGTAAAACATATAGTTTCCACCCGGTAGTATTGGTGCACTCAGTAGGCAGAGCCAGGCAAATCTCTGTGAGTTAGAGGCCAGCCTGGTCTACAGAGCAAGATCTAGGACAGGTACCAAACCAACACAGAGAAACCCTATCTCAAAAAAAAACAAAAACAAAAACAAACAAACGAGTAAAAAATACCCATATAATTTCCCTGATTTCTTTCTCATTCCTTTCAGCCTGTATATTTACGAAACTGCTGATTTTTGTGTGTTAATTTTATATACAGATCCTTTGCTGAGAGTATTTATCAGCTGTAAGAGTTTCCTGGTGGAATTTTTAGGATCATTTATTTATACAACTATATCATCTCCAAAGATAGTTTGACTTCTTAATTTTCTATTTGTATCCCCTTGATCTTTTTCAGTTTTCTTATTGCTGAGACTTCAGTTACTATGTGTAATAGGTATAGAGAAGAAACAATCATGTCTTGTTCCTGGTTTAGAAAAATTGCTTTGTGTTTCTCTCCATTTAAGTTAGTGTTGTCTATGAGCTTGTTGTAAATTCCCTTTATTATGTTGAGTTATGACCCTTGTACTCCTAGTTTCTCCAAGACTTTTATCATGAGAAGGTGTTATATTTTGTCAAAGGCCTTTTCTGCACCTATTGAGATAATCATGTGGATTTTTTCTTTCAATCTGTTTGTATGGTGGAGTATGTTTATCAGTGTATGTAGGGTGAACCATGCCTGGATCTCTAGGATGAAACCTCATAGATCAGTGTGGATCAACTTTTCAGCATGTTCTAGTTATCAGTTTGCAAGTATTTCATTGAGAATATTTACTCCTTTATTCAAAAGGGAAACTGGTCTGCAGTTTTCTTTCTTTGTTAGGTCTTTATGTGGTTTAAGTATTATGTAACTGTGTCTTATAAAGGAATTAGACAATTTTCCTTTTTTTCTATTTTGTGGAAAAATTTGAGTAGTACTGGTGTTAAATCGAATTTGGAACTCTGTTATAATTCTGGGCTGATTCCATCTGACATTTTTTTTTCTTTGAGGGTGGGTACTTTTTTTTTTTTTTTTTTTTTTGGTTTTTCAAGACAGGGTTTCTCTGTGCAGCTTTGCGCCTTTCCTGGAACTCACTTGGTAGCCCAGGCTGGCCTCGAACTCACAGAGATCCGCCTGGCTCTGCCTCCCAAGTGCTGGGATTAAAGGCGTGTGCCACCACCGCCCGGCGAGGGTGGGTACTTTTAACTCCTGCATTTATTTCAGTCAGGATTATAGGTCTGTTCGCGTATCTCATCTTTATTTTGGTAGGTAGTATCTAACAAGAAATTTATCCATTTCTTTTAGGTTTTCCAATTTGGTGGAACACAGATTTTTCAATTATGTCCATGTGATGCCTTGGTTTTCTTTGGTATCTGTGGTGATGTCCTTTGTTTGTCTCAAATGTTACTAATTTTGATGATCTCTCCATTTTTTCATTAATTTGGCTAAGAATTTGATTAATCTTATTGATTTTCTTAAGGAACCAGTATTCAATTTCATTATTTGTATTGTATATTGGTTTATTTGTTTGTTTGTCTGTATTTACTTCGTTGATTTAAGCCTGACTTTGATTATTTTTTCCACTAATTTCTTTAGGTCTTCATTATTTCTTTTGTTATAGTGCAGTGGATCTCAACTTGTAGGTTGTGATCACATTTGGGGTCATAGAACCCTTTCACACAGGATTCATTTCAGGTATCCTGAATAAGAGGTATTTACATTACGATTCATCACAGTAGCAAAATTACAGTTCTGAAGTAGCAACAAAATTATTTTATGGTTGGGCAGTCACCATAATGTGAGGAACTCTATTAAAGGGTTGTAACATTAGGAAGGTTGAGAACCACTGTACTAGAGCTTTTCAGGTATAGTGTTAAGTTATTAATACATGTTTCCTTTTTTTTTTTCATGTAGTCACTTAGTGCTATGAACTTGCCTTGGAACAGCTTTCACTCTTTCCCATAGGTTTGGGTATGCTGTGTTTTTTTTTAATCCAATTCTAAATGCTTTTTAATATCTCTCTTCACATAGTTTTCAATCAAAAGTGATTTGTTTCAGTTTCCTTGATTTTGTAGATTTTCTGATGTTTTTATTGGGGTTAATATCCAGCATTAATACATGGTTGTCAAACAGGATGCAGTTCATTCTTTCAATTTTCTTGTATCTGTTGTAACTTGCTTTATTCCAAAGCATGTGATCAATTTTTTGAGAACATTTCTTGAGCTGATGAGAAGGTGTATTCTTTTATATTTGGGTAAAATTTTCTGTAAATATCTGTTAAGTCTATTTGATTTATGACATCATTTAACTTCACCATTTCTGTTTGTTTTTGTCTGCATGACCTGTCTTTTGGTGGAAGTGGGGTGTGAAATTCACCCACTATCACTGTGTAAGAATCAATGTGTGACTTAAGCTGTAGTAGTGTTTCTGTTTTGAATCTGGGTGTCCTTATGTTTGGGGCATAGATGTTAAAAATTACAATATCCTCTTGGTAGATTTTTTTTTGACTTTATAGTGTCCTTCCCAATCTCTTCTGATTACTTTTGGTGTGAAGTGTATTTTGTCAGTTACTAAAATGATTACACAAGCTTTCTTCTTAGGTCCATGTTCTTGGAATATCTTTTTTCCTCCTCTACCTTGAGGTGATGGTAAGGTCTATTTCTTAGATGCAGCAGAAGAATGGATTTTCTTCTCACATCCCTTTAGTTAGTCTGTTTTTTGTTTGTTTGTTTTTAAATTTAGAAATTAAGACTGTTGATGTTGAGGGTTCTCATTGAGCAATGTTTTTCAACACCCTATTAATTTGTTTAGGTGCTGTGGATTTTTTTCAACCTTTTAATTTGATAATCTGGAATTATTTATTGTTTTATTGAGGGGGTATAGGTAACCTTCTCATGTTGGAATTTTCCTTCTAATGCCTTGTGTATAGCTAGATTTATAGAAATATTCTGCTTTAATTAAATGTTTTTCTTTCTCCTAGCGTTATTGAACATTTTGTTAAGTGTAGTATTCTGGTCTGTCTGTAGTCTCTTAGGGTTTTGAAAGTATCAGACACACACATACACACACACACTATATATATATATATATATATATATATATATATATATATATATATATGTATATAATTTTCTTTGGCTGAGGTATCCATTTTTTTACCTAGTCTTCAATGTCTGAGATTCTGTATTCCATCTTGTATATTCTTTTTTGAGGCTTACCTTTGAATTGTTTGAGTTCCAAAATTTTACAATTCCAGTTTTATGTCAAATTGGGTTTTCTTTAGTGATTCTATTTCTGCTTTCATGTCTTGAATTGTTTTCCCCATTTCATTCCATTGTTTGTTTGTGTTTTCACAATCTTCATTAAGGGATTTGTTTATAACCTCTTAATGTCTTTGAACACATTCACAACAGCTGTTTTGAAATTCCTGTCTTGTGTCTCAGCTACATTGGGTTTCTCATCGTTTAGAGTCCTAGTGTTGTTGGATTCTGGTGTAGATATATTGTTTCGTGTATTAATGATTTTTTTTACACTGCTGTTTAGTTATCTAGATCTGGGATGATTGTAAATCTTGATGTTGATATCTGGTCTTGCCTTGGCAGGGTTATGTTCTCTTCATTCCTTTCTGTTGCCCTCTCTGGATCTTAGGAAAATTTAGTGGTTGTTGATTGCTTTGTAAGAAGTATTTCTGAGTCCTTGATAGATATGGCCACTAGAGATCCCAGGTAGAAGTATGTTTCTAGGTATTGGGGGCTGACATGGAAGAATGGGGAATGGGCTAGCGTATAGCATGGAGGAAGGTGTCCACTGGAGCTGGGTGTGCCATGGAGTTAGGAGAAATCCCCTGTGGATGGAGGCAGAGAGGGAGGGTAATGCATTGCAAATGGTCTGCTGTAGGGTTCAGGATAAGAATGGAGTTTGGAAATCGAGGACAGGAAGACATGCAATGAGGTATTTTTTAATTTGATTTTGCATCCGAGAATTTGAGAAGCTGTATCCTTGCATAGGTAGACAGAAATTCTCTTTACTCCATCCATCCCCATTCATCAGAGACTTGTGACAGTAAAATTATTGTTTTCCACAACACAGACACTATTTATCTCAAAACAGCAAATGTTATATGAAATTGGAATTTTTTTCTGTACATATTATCCCCAATCTATAAGATAGTGTTGAAATTTAGAAAATGATTAGTAAATATTTGATGGGAAGCTCCCTTATAGGAAGCTTTCCAAACTCTGTTTATTCTTTCATTTTTCTGAGAAAGTCTTCTCTATAGACATGTTTTATATAACATTAAATCAAAGTGCCTGCTTGCCTTGTTGTGGCAGGGCCATGGACAGGTGATGGGTCTTTTTGAAAGGGAAAGAAAGAGCCTGTTTGAGTTTTGTTCCCCAAATCATTTGTGCTGTCTGCTGTGGCAAAAACATTCCACAGATAAAAGCACCTATGCATTTGAGTTTTAGACTTAGCCTCAAAATCAAAAATAAAAGTAACACTGGAACTCTGTTTGACAGGGAACTGCATCAGGAGAAAAAAGTTTCTATAAGATTTCATTACAAGTCTCTGTCTTTCCCTCACTCTCCCTTTTCTTTCTTCTGAAGAACATCTTTTCATTTTCAGTTGAAAGCACTACTAGAAATAGGCAGAATCTCAAGTGGCAAGTTACTAAAGTAAAATTAACTCCTCTCAAATCAATAGTTTCCATCAAGATAGTTACTGAGTGTCTAAGAATTAAAATTGAATAATCACAAGTGCATTAAACCTAAACAAAAGACATAAAAAAATATGGTATGTAAGATACTTCAAGATATATATGGTGAAGAACATAAGATATTCACAATGAATCTGGGAAAGCAATGGTTTGAATTTTCAATGTTATTTAATGATCACTATCCACCTTCTCCTCTTCCTCCCCTTTCTTTCCTTCTCTTTCCCCTTCTTTTCCTCACTGCATATACAATATGATATATCACCAAAGACAATTTTTACCTATTTATTTTGTGCTTTTAAACAAGACTTTTTGTTTTTAACATTCATGTTTGTTCTTTTGTGAACTCAGTGCATTATTATTATTACTGATTTTTCCTTTAATGTATGATGTTTTCCTCTCTTATAGTCTACATCTAGAATGTTAGCTATACTTCAAACTATTTTGTCAAAACACTCTCAATAAATCAGTAGTTCAATTATATTTTATAGTCTGGTACAATTAATAATTATTTAATTACCAGCTGGATGGCTCAGGAAGTAAAGGATCTTGCTATAAGACTGAAAGCCTAAGTCAATTCCTGGGCTCATAATGTGGAAAGAGAGAACTAACTTCTTCAAGTTCCCCTCTGGCCTTCACATGAACAGTGTGGTGCATGCTTGCACACACAACCACAAAATACATAATATATAAGTTTGCAAAAAGAATTATTTGCATGCTTTACAACTTTTTAAACTTTGGATATTATAAAGAATATAAAGCAATTAGAGTAAATTTATTTCACTGTTGCTTTAGGTTCTCAGAGTATTGAAATTTCTTTGCCTTTTATGACTTTTTAATCCAGAAGCAAAATAAAATTCTTCTTACTGACTTGTAAATTATTTTAAAGCTACAAACTTCATAGAGATTTACATGAAGTGAAATAGTAAACTGAAGATCAAGCATATGTAGATGTTTGCATTTTGGAAGGAATACCTGAGAAGTCTCCTGATGCCATGCGCTTCTGTCACTGACTATGCCTAGGTTAAGTCTCACAGTGGAAATGCAAAGAAATGCATGTGAACAATCTTCTCAGCTGCATCACCTGCACCTATGCTACAAAGTTGACTTGCTTGACCTGAAAAAGTCACATCCCAATATACTTTCACTGCTAACATTTACTTATTCCTAAATGTAATGGTGCTGCTTCGTTTGTGTAATAAGAACTTTTTGGGAGACGAATTCTGCTGCAAGATCAATATTAACTTTTATCATGAGCAACACACTGTGTTTTCTTTCCTTGCCATTTACTTTAGGTTTAGTTATGAACTGCCTGAGTGAAATCAAAGAATCTATTGAACTTACAGTGAAATCATTGCACCTGGGTGAAAATAAACTGATCCTTGTGGATGTACATCAAAGCCTAGCAGACACTGATGCTTCAAGCAGGATATGTCTTTCAGAGTGCTAATCCCATAGAACCACTTTTAAATTTTTATATTCCTATGTTGTTTGATCCTCACCAGGACTTTGTTAAGAGTTGAGCTGCTGACTTCATTTTGCGGAACTAGATGTGCTTAAAGTAGGAAGTGGTCACATCCTTTATATTGGTACTTCATCTCCAATGAGGTCTACAGAGAAACAGTGATTGACCAGATTCAAAGAAGCAAGCGATTGTCTTTCTATAAAGATAATCACAACTTTTCTTTTTCCATTTTTACAGTGGCTCACTGTATATCTACAGGCTGTCCTTGAACTCCATCTTCACCCTCATACCTTTGTTTCTCTAATGGTATGATTATAGGATAAGACACAGCACCCTTGCCCATCACACCTTCATCTATCCTTGTCTCTCATGTAGTAACACAGTGGCTTTTCAACACCTCCAAGTCCTTCAGTATCTTGAACACTGTACTACCTGAAATCTTTCATATGTTGTTTTGAAACACTCTTGGGGTGTTCCTGTTATTTTTCCCTGACTGATTCTTTGTTCTTCCTGTATAATGCCTTCATTTCCATGTATTGTTTGTCCCTCCTCTACTTCCTCCCCGAAAAGGATTTTCTATCATGTCAAATGTGTATGTTCCTTTGAAATTCTCACAATAACTTCAAAATATTTAGTATAGTCTCATAGGAATCTCATTTTTTAAATGTCTATCATCTCCATGTCTTCATTGTCTTTAAGAATTCTAGCATAGTGTATTTCGCAGCATTACCTAAAATAACTAAATGTACTGTTTATTTCTTAAGGCACTTAAATAAATACTTAAATATAAATTGAAGGCTTCCATGTTCATATATGGCCTTACGTGACCTCTCATGTCCCCTTGTTCTGTAGTATTAGACTAATTTGTGACTTCTATGTGTGACAATGTTTTTAAGTAGTAAAACTCAGCTCACTATCACATTTAGTTAGGAATATATGTGGAACCTGGTGAGTTCTAAAGAGACAGAGCACACTATTTGGTTTCTTTTTATTTGTATGATTGCTAAACTGGCCCACTTTGAGTCTCTAGGAAGCCTGATTTTCTTGTGTTTATCTTTCATGGTAACAAGAATGAGAGAATCATTTGAATTTTGCTACTGACTGAATTGATGCACCTGTATTCTAAGGTACATATGTGATAGAACTAAACAAATGAAACAATTCTAATGATAGGTCTATGGGTCTGACTCAGTAGTTAAAAGCACATGCTGCTCCTGCAGAGTACCTGTTTTTTTTGTTTGTTTGTTTGTTTTTCCAGTGCCCATATGGAAGCTCACAAGCATCTTTAACTTCCTTTTCGGGGTATCTGATGTCTTCTTTCAACCTGTGCAAGCACCAATAATGTGGTGCATGTGCATACATAAAAGCAAAATACTCAGACATGTAAAATAAAATAAATGAATCTTTTAAATATTGGGTTCATTCTTACACCTTTGATTTCTAGTTTATCATTGAAAGGTCAGCATAATTTACCACATTTTTCCTACTATAACTTATGTATTGGAAAATATAAACATGTAAATTAATAAATTGTGTAATTTTAAATAACAATGCATATATTGTTATTCTGCCTTATGTATCTCATAGATTTTACACTCATACTTCTATTCAAAATTATATGGAAAACTATTAATACTTTCTCCTAATTTAAGAATATAGCATGCTCTTATGTGATTAATAAATATGTGCCTAAAGTTGAATGCTCAAAATATTAAGAAGAATTTATTAAAATTATCTCATAAGATGGAAGTATGTTTTTTTCTCAAAACTAGTGTTTCAAAATGCATCTTGAGGCAGACTCTAGCTGCCTGTCCACAGCTGAGAGATCTGCAGGCAGGCCTCACCAGCACTGCTGCCACTCACCGGATTCTGTTCCCACGATACCAACTCCACCACCCCAAACCATCAACCTAATCATCCTCTCCTTGGCCAACAATCCCCTACAAAATCAGCAGCCCTTATAGACACAAGTACCATCTACACAAGTTGGAAGAACAGGTGAATGACTGGTTTCCCAGCTAAACTGCCCCAATCTCTGGGCCCTAAGCACCAGGGCACATCCCATGCCCCTCCTCCTCCCATCTCAGCCCCAGCAAGGCAGCTGAGCCCTTCTCCCAACTCTGCAACATCAGCAGACCCTATAGGCACAAGTACCATCCACACCAACTGAAAGTACAATAGCCCCTATAGACATAAGCACCACCTACAAAAGTTGGAAGAACAGATGGATAAATGACAGTGAAAAAATACATTCAATAGCATAAAGAACAATATGTACAAACAAACAGAACTGAGTGGTCCTACAACAGCATGACCTGAACATCTCAAGACATGTGAAGCAGAAGAAAACAACCTTAAAAAACAACTTTATGAAGATGATAGAGGCCCTTAAAGATAAAACAAAAATTCCCTTAAAGAAATCGAGGAAAAGACCAAAAAATGAAATCAATAAATCCCTTAAAGAAAGCCAAGGAGAAAAAAAAAGAAAATAATTAAGCAAGTGAAAGAAAGAGTTCAAACATGATGAAATAGAGGCAATAAAGAAAGCACAAACCTAGGGAAATCTGGAAATGGAAAATCTGGGTAAGGGAATAGGTACTACAGAGGCAACCATCTCCAGCAGAATATAAGAGATGGAAGAGAGAATCTCAGGTGTTGAAGATATGACAGAGGAAAAAGATTCATTGGTCAAAGAAAATGTTAAATCCAAAAATTTCTTAACACAAAACATCCAGGAAATCTGGGACAAAATGGAAAGACCAAACTAAGAATAATAGGGATGGAAGAAGGAGAAGAATTCCAACTCAAAGCCACAGAAAATATATTCAGCAAAATCATAGAACAAAACTTTCCCAACCTAGAGAAAACATGCCTATGAAAGTACAAGAAGCTTACAGAACACCAAATTGACCATAAAAAGTCCACTCACCACATAATAATCAAAATATTAAAATACAGAATAAAGAAAAAATATTAAGCCACATGTTGTCTGAGGATTCTTAGAGCTCTGAGAGTCTATTTTAAAAGAATAATGGATGAACCATTATTGGTGAAAACTCTAGAGCTGAACCAGGACTTCTGTTTCATAATTGGGTCTGTGTCTGAAGACAACTTGGAAGATGAGATCAACAACCTGATGAAGATGAACCTAGTTGAGGAGAAGGAGGGTTTCTTGTCACCAGCTTCTACCAGGAAAGAAATTCAAATTGAAAACGCAAAGGCTGCGGGAAAAATGTCCATCACTGTTGATCAAGAAACAGACTACGATTAACTGGTTCTAAATGTGGGAGCAATCACACTTGGGAGAACAATAGAAAGAAAATGAAGAACCCTCACCTCAGAAAATGGGAGAATGAAAACATCTCCTGAGCTGTGTGTGCTCTCCTGAATTCTGGAGGTACAGTTATCAAGGTTTAAATTGAAAATGAAAATTATAGCCTACTCAGGGATGCACTGGGACTGGATTTGCAAGCCTCTCTTTTTAAATGTCTGCCGTTTGTTATTTTGTATCTAAACTTCACAGAGGATGGAGGCTATGTTTATATCTTTGTGAAATCATGGAGTCCTGCTGTCCTTAGGGTGCCAATTGGCACCCTGAGAACCAATTTGTACATAAGAAATGTCATCCTCAGATGAAATGAATGCTGCTGCTGCTCTCCTGTTCCTCCTAGACCTGGCAGAAACTGGAGAGAGATCCTGTGTCAGACCAGAGCTACCTGCAGGCAGAGCCTGCCCTGGAGTAAAGCAGAGTATCATGGAGGACCTGGCTGCTGCAATTTTTAACAAGCACAATTTCAGCACCAAAAAGACTTCCCCTTCACGAGATCCACCTATGTTGAAGTTACATTGCTTTCAGTGAAACAACTGCTAAGACACATTAGAGAGCTCATGTCTTGAACTATTTCTGGATTTGCAAACACTGAAGGGGGATTTTTGTCCATTGGTTTGGATGGAAACAAACAGCAAAAAGTTGGATTTGAAGCAGAGAAGAGAGAACTTGTGCAGCTAGAGTTTGAAAGAGAGAAGTGCATTCAACAGCTGCCTGTCACTCACTTCCGTGAGGAGCAGGAGAAGATAAAGTACACATGCAAATTCATCCAAGTCCACAGACCAGGAGCTGGATATTCATATGTCTGTGTACTCAGAGTGGAGAGATTCTGCTATGCTGTGTTCACTGCAGAGCCCAATTCCTGGCACGTGGAAGACTGCTGTGTGAAGAGACTCACCACTAATGAATGGGTCAAGAGCATGATGGATGGCAAGCCAGGAGCTAGCACTATTGGTAAGTGAGTTCAAACATGCTCACTGGTCAATACATTAGCTGATGCTTTCAAAAAACACCTGGAGCCTTCAATAATGCCATGCTTCTGGCCTGTCACAGCCCAAGGGCTTCATTACCACAAGTAGGTCAAGCCTGCAAGTCCCTGGAGCTTTTTTCTTTTTTTAAACTTTTTTTTTATTGATTCTTCAATAAAGATTAAAAAATTAAAAAAGAAACAATATTAAGAGCTGAAAAGGAAAAATGCCAAGTAACATATAAAGGTAGACCATTCAATATTATATCTGACTTCTCAATGGTGACTGTAAAAGCCAGAAGGTCCTGGATAGATGTTTTGCAGACACTAAGAGACCATGATGCCAGCCTAGACTTTTATACCCAGCAAAATTTTCAGTCACCATAGACAGAGAAAACGAGACATTTCATGAGGAAACCAGATTTAAACAATACCTGTCCACAAATCCAGCCCTTCAGAAAGTACCAGATGGAAAACTCTAACCTAAGGGAGTTAGCTGAACCCACAAAATACAGGCAATGGATAATCTCACAACAGCAAAACCCAGAGGAGATGCTTTCTTTCTCTCTCTCTCTCTCTCTCTCTCTCTCTCTCTCTCTCTCTCTCTCTCTCTCTCTCTCTCTCTCTCTCTCTCATGTTTGGCTGTTCCTATCTGCTGGAGGAGGAAGCTTCTCTGATTATGGCTGAATAAGGCATTAAACAATGAATATAGCAGACTACCATTATGAATCAATTTATTGTTACTGCTTTTTGTATTTTATTTATTTATTTAGACCAGTAGTGTTTGGTTTTACCCTAGAACTCTGGAATATCTAATGTAGGGGGACTTTCTTTGGACTGTCAACTCCCAGACTTATTAATTATGAAAGCTTGGCCTTAGTTTAGGCATTTTCTCAACTAACTCTTATAACTTAAATTAATCCATTAATATTAAGCTACATTCTGCCATGTAACTCATTACCTCTGCTGAGTACCATCCAACTTGCTCCATATGTGGTTGGTAAAATCTCCACCTCTCAGATTCTTCAGAGTTTTTTGTTTTGTTTCATTTCATTTTGTTTTGTTTTGTTTTGTTTTATTGAGACAGGGTTTCTTTGTGTAGCTTTGGAGCCTGTCCTAGAACTCGTTCTGTAGACCAGGCTGGCCTCAAACTCACAGAGATCGCCTGGCTCTGCTTCCTGAGTACTGGGATTAAAGGCATGCACCACCACCACCTAGCACTCACATAGTTCTTATTTCTCCCCTGAAGTCTTTTGCCTAGCTCTTGACCATTTAGCTCTTCATTAAACCAATCAGAAGGTGCCTTGGCAGAGACACATCTTTATAGTACACATAATGATTATCGCACAACAATCTAGTCTCTGCTCCTTGATCACCCAAGCAGTATTTCACATAGGGTTCATCTCATGGAGTGGGCTTTAAGTCAAACCAAACATTGGATCTTTTTTTCCTATAAGCTTTGTGCAACCATTGCAGGGAGGACCAAGTAAAGATCAAACGTTTTGTGGCTGGGTTGATGTTTATGTTTCTCTCTTGATATCCTGCAGAGTAACTTCCCATACTAAAGACACTAGAAGGTAGGGATGAAGGATCTAACTAGGCACCAGTTCATCCTGACTATACTCAGTGGGTTGTGAGGGTATTGTCTTCAGCAATGAGGACTTGCTGACAGTTTGTGGAGAACAACCTATTGTCTTGGCAGTAGCCTGGGTTGTTTGGGGATTTCTATGGGACTGCTTTGGCCAACAACTCAATTGGATATAACATTCATATTTTAATAAAAGGCAGTGTTCTGGTATTTAATGTAATATTTATATGTCATTCTATTTTGATTTTGTGCTATTTTAATGTTACTATGTTAACAACACAGTCTTAATGTTGATTATTCTTCTTTTCCTACTTCTAGTGTTGGTCTCCTAACTTCTGAAATTTTTAGTGTATGATTTTGCACACTATGATTTTTTTCAGTAGCTTGTTATGAGAGTATAGTAGAAATAACTTTGATTCAGTTAGTAGCAATTTATGAACAATGAAAACATTTGTTTTTAAATAATTAATTACCCAATATGATTATGTGATTAGGCACTTCATGAAATTCAAAGAAGAATCCAGAAATGGTTTTACATATATGGCTGAAATAGTTAATTATATCTCTACCAATGATCACTGTACTAGTTGTACACATTAGGCCTTGGACTATAACATGCTCTATAGCAAATTTTGTTTTGTCTTTCAGTGAAATGTACCTTTTTATTGCTTTGCATATTTAGTGTTGTAGCAATATTCATTTCCTTTTAACACATAGGACTTCATGAATATTCATGTATTACCTCTGCAACTATAAGTAAGAATCTATCATGTAGATCCACCTGCCTCTGCTTCTCAAGTTCTGGGATTAAAAGCATGTGCCATCACTACCTGACTCAGGGATCATTTTGAATTACTAGTGAGCCTAGTGAGTAAAAAGTCTTCACACCTGTACAATAGTATCATTTCAATGTCCTTGTTAGTGATTTATATTATTTTAAAACATCTTGAATTTTTCAAATATAAAATATACACCATAAACTTTTGTATCACTCCATGACTTGTGTTTTCTAGGGAGCAAAGTAGCTTGGTATTTTGCCAAGACCAAATATTATTGCTTTGGACATAAAAAATAAATGGCTTCTGTCTTTGTGAAGTTTCATTGTAAGATGTATTTGTTAGTGTTCTTATTGCTGTATCACAATATCTAACAAAAGTCATTTAAAGAAGGAAGGGTTTATTTAAGCATACTGTTTGAGGCTAGAATGCATTGGGTGGGGAAGGTATGGTGGTTACCAGGAATTAGCTACTATAGCAGGAATAAGAGATAGTTCCTCACATTGTGTCTATTTTTAGGAAGCAGGAAACAATTTCTGCTGATATTCTGATAGCTTCTTCCTTTTTTTCTATTTTATTCAGTCTGTGAACCTAGCCCATAGGATGATGCTGTCCATGTCCAGCCTATGTGTTTCCTCATCAGTGAAACTTCTGAGAATATTCTCACAGGCAGACAAAACTTAAACCATTTATGACACTGGAAACCCAGTCAAGTTGATCATGAAGATTAACTGTTATGTGGATAATGGAGAAATGCAAATCAACTATATTTGATTGAAACAAACACTAATAATACTCAAGATGAAAATTCTCTCTCAGTTTTATAAATGAACAATATCTCTATATGACTGTGAAAAAAAGGATAAATTAATTGAAGCATAATTGTGTATGTTAGTTGTTTATTCCAAGGCAAAGAATTATCAACAATATTTGCAACCTAGTGGAAAGAAAACATGCAAATTCAAACTGAAAATAACCCCAAATAGTATATGAGACCACTCTTATAGCTAAGGATTGTGAACTTCACGCTACAGACAATGAAGTCACTCAATATCATTAATGGAGAAATGCCACCAAATACCTTTCAAGGAGTTACCTCTAAAACATTGTTACTCTCAGTCCATAGTGTGGTAATAACTCAAGCAGAGAGCCCTTGGTAAGTTCATTCAATGTTAGTTAGGCCTGGAGTATAGCAATAGCAGTGAGTATGCACAAATAGCAGATAAATGTGAGATATATTGATGGAGGACATTCTGAGACAGGAAAGCTTTCACATATTAACATATGAATGAAAACCAGATGAGCTGATCTTAGGACATAGTAGCTTACTTAATTTGATTTTTCTGACTACAAATGAGAATTATGTGTGTATATTTGCAAATGGGACCTGGACAGTTTACTGGTGTTTGCCTGCTGAAGTGAAAAAAAAAAGTATTAAATTTGGTTTGAAAGCTTCTGATGCATTTTGGAGAGAGCAAAAATTTATAGGAAACATTTGGCAAAGTTATTCCAATGTACAGATAACAAGTATTCTGAGATTCCTGTGAAGATGGGAACTGTGAACTGAGAACATTTCTGCTAAGTGCCCTCTAAGGACAGGAAATATTTTATTGGCACTCTGGTATGTTTTCAAACAAATTCTAAAGAAAATTAAAACTGTCAACAGGGACAGATATAGCAAATACTGTGCCCTTAGACTCACCTAGCTGCATTTGCTCATAATTAAAAAGAACTAATGGGATTTGTATTCATATATAACTTATCTGTATAATGACATAATTTGCTGTTTTCATTAAGTTTTATTATAAATCATATTCACTTTCATATATATATATATATATATATATATATATATATATATATATACAAAATCTTTAAGGAGTTAAGTACTACCATGGATATGAAATTGTCATCCAAACCAGACAGCAAAAATAAAATAAGCAAATGATTTGTAGTTTAGTTCAATATCAAGGGAGTAAGTTGTCTTCTACTCAGAGCAATCTTGTGAAACAAATTCTGATCCCAATCAAGAATCTTATGCACAGAACCCTATGAGTTATGTTAATTGTGTCTGACATCATGCCTGTGCAAACAGGTCTGTTGACCTTGTAGTAAACTACTTATGCTCATCCATTAACTTTATATTAGTATCATAGGATATGACTACTGAATCACAAATATAAGACTATATATGCTTTCACCAATAAATTCCACTTTTAATCTGTTTTATACATCGAGTTTGGGAAACATATACCACTTCTTTGAGCTGTTTAGAACATAATGTCTTACTAGAGGCTATGCATTTGGGGAAACTTATTGAAAGCAGTAAATTGGGAACATCAATCTAATAGAAATTAACAATCCTCACTGGACAAGTACAAGCTCAAAGGTAAGCTCTCTAGATATTAGTGCACTGAGAAAGTGCACAGAGCTCCAGGCAAACACAATCAGAAGATATAGGACAGAGGAGAAGGTAATATCTTTAGCAAGATCATGCTGAAGCTATGGATGTAGATTATAATGTTTATTATTCCAGGGGTGCTAGAAATCAAGGACCATGACTTGATTGTATCTGTAAAGAATCATAACAGATATTAGTTGATTCATTCATATCTAGTGATACAGCAGGTCCAGTCCCCTCCTACCTGCATCAAGGCTGAAGCACCCAGGCAGTGGGACATAAACCTGTCCTTGGTGCATGAGCTGGCTTTTTGGAATCTAGGGCCTATGTTGAGACACTTTGCTCAAATTATATTTTTGTGTGTTTTTGTCTAAACATATGCTTATAATGTGTGAAAAATGCATAAAAGCAGAAGTGGTATGTGCCAATCATACTGAGAAATCCTAATGGCCAGTGGAGCATGTGATATTACGAGTCCCTTTTCCCTGTAAGGACAACTAGCAACATTTAAGAAAATGTATTCCCTTTTGTCTAGATTCCAGGGTGAAACTAATGTGAGGAATTCATCATAATCAACAGGCATAAGTTTTGCTGTCCAGTGCCAATGATAGGAGAGAAGGTGGGGAGATAACTCATCACTTCAAAGCTCTTAGTGTTCCTGCAGAAGAACCTGCTTCCCAGCACCCATATGACACTTCATATGTTCTTGTTCCAGGGTGGCTCTTGATGGGCACTGCATGGACGTGCTGCATATACATACATGACTATATATATATATATATATATATATATATATATATATATACACATATATATACATATATATATATATAAATAAATGATTTAAAATTTCAATACTTTTTATTTTTTATGACCATTTATTAATATTTTAGCTCATCAGTTTATTCCTACACTTTCGTCACTGATACAACAATCTCTGGGAAATATTATAGTGCTATTCACCCTGGCTAAGTAGTTAGACATGTCCTGTACAACATGTACTAGACTTCATACATTTGAATTAATTCAGAATAAAAACAAGTCATATATAGCTTCTTCACTACATCAACCCCATTTAGAATACTAAGCAGAAATGCATACCAAGGGTACAGTCACGATTGTATAGGCTTTAGCTGTAGACTATCTCTATCACTAGGAAGCAAGAACTCAGAGTAGGACTTGGATCCTTTTCAAGCTTTCATCACATTTCCCTTCAGATGGATTCTTCCATCTCCCTTCTCCGGGAGTAGTTAAACTTAATCACAGGAAGAGCTCTAGCTCTCTTAAGCATCTTAAATCTCTTCGGCTGCCTCTGCATTTTTATTCCTTTTTATCTAAAACCAATTGCAGTTGTCACTGGCTCATTTTATACCCCGCTAATAGCCAGACCCTCTGGAATTCACTAATGCTGTTACAAACCAATCGATAACAATTAGCTGCCACCACTTCAACTTGATCTCCGCCTGGTTCCAGAATTAACAGAGCGACACCCTTGATTTAATTGAGAAGTATGCTGATTTCTGAAGCTTCTCAAACCAAATTGATGTAGACTTTTAAAATGACATCAAGACACTCATCCATGTATCCCAGATTCCAGAAACTGGCTTCTATTAGTGGGTTGGAGTGGAGTCAGTAAGCCAGTTAGCAACAGCACCTGATCTTGACACTCTCAATTTTGTTGGGTGTTTCATTGCAAGGTATTTTGAGGTTTCTAATTGTCCAGAGACTAGAGAAAATATTCTGATATAAAGAGCTAGTCTTGTTCTCTTCAAGTTCCTGGTGACACATTGTTTTCTCCTTACCTTTTAATAGAATTCTTCACTTCAGTATGACATTTTCACCCATAAACATATTTGCTGTTGACATTGCCACAGACGTTGGCTTATTAAGGATCTCAATCTCAATTTGTCTGCATTTCTAGACTTAAATCTAATTTTTTTTCTAATAATCTTCACCAGAACTTTTCATTCTACTTGAGATGGTTTTCTTTGGAAGCATTATAGTCATGTCTCTTACTCTCTTCCTATTAGCTGTATTCCATAACTCAACAACAATCTATTAAGAGGTTATTGTGTATCAGTCACTTACCTAAGTACTTAGTAAATATCCATATATAAACTACACTGTTATGTAGTCCCCATGAAGCCTGCATTTTAGGAGAATTTAATGTGCTTTAGCCAATTCATTATCAGGTCCTCAAATGCAGGGGCTATCTTTTGCATGTATTTGCATTAACTTTATTCCCAGGTACCAGAATATTGCCTTAATTTCAGCAATATATTAATGAAAAGCTTAGAGGGAACACTCTGTGTGGTATAGTGATACACTTTTTCAAAGCAATGTTTATTATTTCATTTTATAAGGTTTCAAAAATATTTCCAGCCAATCGGCCCATCCAGACTTCTACTGTGCACATGGGATTTCTAATCTGAGCCCTCTTGTCTATACTGCCTGTCTTTTATATTCTGTGAGAGAGAGAGAGAGAGAGAGAGAGAGAGAGAGAGAGAGAGAGAGAGAGAGAGAGAAAGAAAGAAAGAAAGAAAGAAAGAAAGAAAGAAAGAAAGAAAGAAAGCAAGCCAGAGAGTCATCAGTCAAGGACAGGTATCTACCGTTGTGCTACTGTTTTGTCACTATTAAGTCAATGCTGTCCAGTGTTAAAGTAGTTCATGTTCTAAGAGAGAACTGTCAGCTCATTTGACATAAGAAGGGGAAACATCCTGTAAAACAGCTGGCTAACTCTGATAAGTGGCATTACTCAGAAGTCATTTACTTGTTGAGTATGTCTTATCTTGAGTCACAGATGAGTGAACTCATTCCATTGGAACTCCAAATATGTTTCTGATTCATACTATTCTTATGTATTATCTATAGGAAAACGGTCTCACCAAAAATATATGAGAAGCCTTAATTCATTCACATAATATAGCAATATGAAATATAAGAAGATGTAACATTTTTCTTTACACGAGAAAATGACAGCTTTACAGATTGTACACCCCATTATTCCTACTTTCCTCTTTTTTTTTTTAATATCCTTGCTTTTTTCTTGCAAATATTGTGAAGTTTTGTATATTCCCATGATTCAACTGGCAAGGTTGTGATCTGTGCACGCAGGTGATTGGGCTACTAAAACCCCAGATTTTCTTCAAGTATCTTATAATTTGTAACTTTCTGCTGAAAAAGCAAATTTTCAAAATGGACCACACATTCCATATTCCTGCATCAACTATAATTAAAGACATACCACTTCTTATTTATTTATTTATTTATTTATTTATTTATTTATTTATTTTCATTTTACAATACAATTCAGTTCTACATATCAGCCACAGATTCCCTTGTTCTCCCCCCTGCCGCCTCCCTCACCTTCCCCCCAGCCCACCTCCCTTTCCCACCTCCTCCAGGGCAAAGCTTCCCCCGAAGACTGAGATCAACCTGGTAGACTCAGTCCAGGCAGGTCTAGTCCCCTCCTCCCAGGCCGAGCCAATCAATCCTGCATAGGCCCCAGGTTTCAAACAGCCAATTCATGCAGTGAGCACAGGACCTGGTCCCACTACCTGGATGCCTCCCAAACAGATCAAGCCAATCAACTGTCTCACCCATTCAGAGGGCCTGATCCAGTTGGGGACCTCTCAGCCATTGGTTCATAGTTCATATGTTTCCATTCGTTTGGCTATTTGTCCCTGTGCTTTATCCAACCTTGGTCTCAACAATTCTCGCTCATATAAACCCTCCTTTTTCTCTCTAATTGGACTCCAAGAGCTCCACCCGGGGCCTAGCAATGGATCTCTGCATCCAGATCCCTCAGTCGTTGGATGGGGTTTCTAGCACAACAATTAGGGTGTTTGGCCATCCCATCACCAGAGTAGGTCAGTTCAGGCTGTATCTTGACCATTGGCAGCAGCCTGTTGTGGGGGTATCTTTGTGGATTTCTGTGGGCCTCTCTAGCACTTTGCTTCTTCCTATTCTCATGTGGTCTTCATTTACCATTGTCTCCTATTCCTTGTTCTCCCTCTCTGTTGTTGATCCAGCTGGGATCTCCCGCTCCCCCAAGCTCAACATCCCTAACAATCAGGGAAATTCAAATCAAAAGAACTCTGAGATACCACTTATGCCTGTCAGAATGGCTAAGATCAAAAACACTGAAGACACCTTATGCTGGAGAGGGTGTGGAGCTAGGGGATCTCTTCTCCACTGCTCGTTGGAATGCAAGCTTGTATAGCCACTTTAGAAATCAATATGGCACTTTCTTAGAAAAATGGGAGTCAATCTCCCCCAAGATCCAGCCATACCACTCTTGCGCATATACCCAAGGAATGCTCAATCATAGCACAAGAGCACTTGTTCAGCTATGTTCATATCAGCATTGTTTGTAATAGCCAGAACATGGAAACAACCTAGATGTCCTTCAACTGAAGAATGGATAAACAAAATGTGATACATATACACAATGGAATACTACTCAGCAGAGAACATACAATGACATCATGAGGTTTGCAGGCAAATGGATTGATCTAGAAAAAATCATCCTGAGTGAGGTAACCCAGACTCAGAAAAACAAATATGGTATGTACTCACTCATAGGAGGATACTAGATGTGGAACAAGGATGACTGGACTGCTACTCACATCACCAGGGAGGCTACCTGGAAAACATACCACTTCTTTGTGTCTCATGTTATGGCTTTGGTAGGAATGGATCCTGTTGATTATGCTGTTCCCACAGGGTATGGTAAGAGACCACAATCCATGTTCCAGAAATTTACCAGAGAGTCCTTTTTTGGAGGAAACTCAACATTTTTCCTTGAATAGAAAACACAAACAGTAGATTTAAAAACTAATAAAAAATGTTATTACTAGATACATGTATGTTTGTGTGTGTATGTGATACTTTACTTCAGTGGCAGCTTGACACACCTAAAAAACATAATCCTCAACTGAAGAATTGCTTAGATAAAACTGAACTCTGGCAGTGTCTGTCTGGCATTTTCTTGATAACTAAATGATGTAATAGAGTCCAGACCACTGTGAGGAGTACCACCTTTAGGCAAATGATGTTTTGTAAGAAAAATAGATGAAAGTTAACTGGGAATTAAGCTGTTAAGTAACATTTCTCCATGTTCTCTGTTTCAGTTCCTGTGTTCAGGTTCCTGTCTTGAAATGCTGGCTTCCCTGGATGAATGTAATTGTAAGAGGAAACAGATCTTTTCTCCTTCAGGTGACTTTGAGTCATACTGTTTATCACAACAACAGAAAACAAACAGGGACTATTTGTAAACTAAAACTTGTGAAGATAACAAATATTCAATTGTTTACAGTCATATTGGACTAAGGAATCTATTATATCCTGTATTAACCATTTGTGTAGTTACTCACTGTCTACTTTTCTTCTCTAATGTCAAATCATGCCATTTTACTTTTATTAGAAAATGTTCAAGGGCTGGAGAGATGGCTCAGAGGTTAAGAGCAGTGGCTCCTCTTCCAGAGGTCCTGAGTTCAATTTCCAGCAACCACATAATGGCTTACAACCATCTATATTGAAATCTGGTGCCCTCTACTGGCCCATAGGCATACATGTAGGTATACATGCAGGCAGAACACTGTATCCATGATAAATAAACAAATAAATCTTAAAAAAATAGAAAATGTTCAATATGAAAATGTCTCTCTGTGTTAGAATATTTCCTCTTCTTTTCAAAAAAATTAACTTCACCAATACTGGGAATGTACCTACATTTACTTTTGAAAAATTCCCTTAGTATGAAAGCAAATAGATGCATAAAATATAAATCTGAAAATAAAATTCAAAACTGTAGGTATGTTTATCCTGTAGATGGAGCTGATAGATGCTCAAAGCAGGTTTATCATATCCACACACCCAGTAGTCAGGACACACCTGATTTATTCTTTCAAAGGAGAAGTGGCCACCCATATAAAAAAAAATGCCTTGAGAAGCAGGAGCTACCTCTCTAACTTCAATCTCATTCACCCATTGTATCTGCAGTATAAACATCCTTTGCTAAAATACCTAATTCACAGAGAACCTGTCAATTTGTGAGTTACAGCTCTCTTGGGAAAAATGGATAAAAGCCTGACAGACAGCTGGGACAGAGAGGTCAGAGAGTTGTCCTTTAAATTGAATTTCATAAAGGTGCTTGAAGAAAAATATAGGTCCCAAAATACAAAGGGAAAAAAAACAATATATGATCTGTCTATTGAGGTCTTTCTGTGCAATTTTAAGCTTAAGAGCATGCCTAAGTAAAACAGGAGACACAGAAGAAGGAAGTAGAAACTTAGTAAGAATAGATTGAGGAGAGCAGAGACAATTCATTCTGTTAACTGGATAATGTAACCTTCCGTCTTACAATAGCCATCAATACATTTTAGCATGCCCTGGGAGTGGATCATCTGATGAGGCCTCTCTATCATCCATCATTTATCTTGCTTCTTTCTTTCATCCCATGAGATAGTCAATATTGATTCTGATGTTATCAATGATGGAATCAAAGAATGTAAAGTTGAAAACTTTGTTCCCAGTGAACCAGAGGATGTCTCAGGAAAAATAATCGCTTCTGATTTCTGGTTTTAGAGTCTAAACATCATCCATCACCCTAAAGTACCAAGAGCCATGTTTAGTTCAAAGATTATGCAGGGTTAGTGTACCATTTGAGATTTTTGCTTTGTTTGCTCCTAGTATGTTTTTCTTCACATGTTTTCAATTACAAACTGGGCAACATTGAACAAAACTGAGGCATCATCTATGTTTATTTCTGCTGAATTACTGTATTGTGAAAGAAGCAAAAATCTACACAATACCTTCTTATATCTTTGTAATACATTTTTAGTTATTCTAGTTAGTGGACTAAATTACTCACGAAATGGCAACCTACATTAATCATTCTCTAACTTTGACTAACTGATTCCAGAGAGCTGGAATGTACATAGAATGGAATTAGAATGATCTTGGGCTAAATGTGGCCCCATGAGTAGTCATTTACTGAGGTTGGTTTGGACTCATTAATAATAAACCCAGAGTCATCAATAATGCATCAGAATAGTATTAAAGAAAGAAATCAAAGCACTGTTCTTTGGCATAATTTAACCAAGAGTAAACACAGCTTTCAATTTTATACCTCCCTCTTCAACTCTCTCTCTCTCTCTCTCTCTCTCTCTCTCTCTTTCTGTCTGTCTTTCTCTCTCTCCCTTTGTCTTTGTTTCTCCCTGTCTATCTGTGGTATGAGTCTGGATCTGTGCTTCCTAAAGGCTTTCCTGTGAATCTGTGCCTTTTCTTTATTCATGTTTGAACTATCTATTCTGTGTCTGGGTATGTCTGTCTGTTTTAACTGTCCTTAACAAAGTTTTCATCTCTTTGTCACTGAATGGGAAAGAGTGAAAGATATTTTCCAGAAATCTTTAACACAGATTTACAAGGGACTAAATCACTGATTCCATTGAAATATAATTGACCCAGATAACAAACAGAGTTACAAACATCATTGTTTATTAAATGATATTTGTGTGTTGCCTTCAGCATTTATGGTGGTTGTTCATTTATAAAGTCAATTTCAGCCTATTCTTGGTTTCCTGCAAATTATTATATAACACACCTACATTACCCTTGAGTCAGGAGCATTGAAGATTATATAGTTTAAGAATATAGCTATATGTTAGTTTAGGTTGTAAAAGTTGATTATACGGGAAATCCGAAGCAAGTAAGATTGATTGTTATGTTGTTAACTTAAAGGTAGGTTGAACAAACAGGCTGATTATACAGTAGGATAGTACTCTTAAGTTATTAATTCTGGCTGTGACATATGGCAAAATTTCACATCTCTTAAAATGCAAGACATTTTTAATGGAAAATAATCATTTCATGTCTCATATTCCAATCAGTTTCCCCTCCTCCAACCCCTCCATGATCTTCCCCACATCTCCATTCATCAAACACCTTAATTTTCTATATCTCTCTTTAGAAAATAAACAGAAATATTAAAAATAAAATAAAATAATTTTAAAAAGCACAAGAAAAACACAAGTAAACACACATACACAAAAAAACACAAAATCAGAAAGCATAATATAAAGGTACATAATCACTAAGATAAAAAATTACCAGACAAAGCAAATGAGGCAAAAAAAAATATCTACAGTAATACCACTGAGTTCACTTCATGTTTCCCATCTACCGCTGGCCTGGATAACAACAGCAAAAGCAAAAGAAAGTATCCAAACTCATGGAAACAGAACAACTCACTAATGGATACAAAATTTTACAATATACAAATTCGAATGAAAACTAAAACCTTTTTAGAATTGATGAAAATGAAGGCACGGCATATCTAACCCCACAGGATACAATCAAGTCATGTCTAAGAGTCAAGTTCAAAGTGCCAAATAAATGCCTATGGCTGCTTTACCATAATGTTGTGACACGATGTATTGCCTACCTCTGTGGCCTAACATCCTTGTGACTTTAGGTAAATTCTTTTGTAATGAACAGACCTCAAGCTTCCTCCAACCCCAAACTCAGATTAGCATGAGCTAACTTCTGAGGATTTTAGCGCCAATTTCTGTGCTTTGTTGTAACTAACCTATCTGATGTTTCCACAAATTCCTTTGAAATATGCTTGATTTATAACTTTATGTGTTCTGTTACTCAAACACCTTCATGTAACCAAAGCCATACTGAATAATTTTATTACATTCAAGGTATAACTGTTTTCTCAGACCATGATCACATATCCACATTAAACCTCTCTCTTACTCATGAAGTTGAACTCATGTCCTCTTTGAGATAAGACTGTGTTTTTTGTGTTGTCATTTTCTATAAAATATAATAAAAATCAATCAATTTCTCTTCTTTCAAAATTACTTTGGTTACTAGGAGTCTTTTTCAAGCTCTGCATGAATTTTAGTATTGTTTGTTTTTGTTTTGTTTTGTTTTTCAATATTTTAAATGTACCCATTGACTTATTGATATGGGATAGATTGCATTGACTACATATATCATTTTGGAAAACATATACATTTAACAATATTTAATAAATACCATTAACTCAGTAAATCAATATGAGAAATATTTCCATGTGTTGTGTGTTTAATTCTCTTAATTATCCACTCAATATATATAGATATATATATATATATGTGTCACACTGTCATATGATCATTTTATGAAGGAACTTTATTGTTGCTTTTCATAACGGTTGAGGTAATTTAAATCATCATCAATAATTTATAATAAGAATCATTTTAGGATAATATTTGTTAGTATTTATTATGTGTCTGCATTTGTATTTGTGTATAGACACATGCCACAGCTTGCACGTAGAGATCAGATAAGTCTAGGAGTTGGTGTTCTTCTACAATGTGGGTCCTGAAAATTGAAATCATGTCCTCAGGCTTGCAGCAAATGCCTTTATGTTTTATATTGTTACATTCCTGTTTACCATACACATATCTTCTTTTGATAAATATAAATTCAAGTAGATCTCTTCTGTTAATCAGATGATTTATTTTTCCATGTTTGCTATTATTGAATTTTCTGCATTCCTTAAACATGCCAGAATTCATCTTTTATCATACAAGCTATATGAAATTACATTTTTTTACAAAATTAATTAACATGTCCTCTACAACTGTGTGGAAAGTCCTATATAAAAATGTAAGTTAATGTCACACTAAGCATTATGTTTAGTACAGATTTCTTGTTCCACTATGATTTGTGCTTTATGGTTTAAGTCTTTGGAAGGAGGCAAGATGAACAATTGAAAAGGAGAAAACATTTTATTTTCCGTGTGGAAGTTTCCATTCATGATCAGTCAGTGCTGGTCCTTTTGAGTCTGTCTAAGGCAGGATGTCAGGATGGTGATTTCTGGGTAGAGAAAATTGCTTCCCTCATGGCTGCTGTGAATTAATGTGATTGGAGGAAGAGACTGGGAAACTTATAGACTTTTTGGTGACATGCCTTCCAATGCCCCATCTTCTAAAGGCTCTTTTTCAATGTGCCAAAGACAGAAAAATATGTTTTTATAGCATTAACCTCTGTGTGATATTTACTATCCAATCTTTAATAAGGCTCTATTCAACTTTTCTAAACACAAGGCATACATGAATTCATAAAATCGGTTTCAATTACTACAGTCTATAGTGAATTTCCTTAACTCTCTGAAACAACTTATTTTGCTTTTTCCTCTTCCTTTTTATTTTTATTTTTGATAAACAGGAGCACAAACATTAACACAATGCAAAATGATAAACTTGATACTTCAGTTTGGGGATTTTGAATCCCACTATCTTTTTCTCATTAATCCTACAGGATATTGTTTTCATTCTCTGATATACTAAGTTAAAAAACATGTTTTTGAGAAAATTTGATTAATCTTATGTAATATTGTCAGGATTTTGGTGTCTCCCTTAGAGCCAATTATGTCCATTGATTGATTATGTTAAGGGACTTCAGCAACTCAATCAGATAAAGTCTAATATGCAAAAGTCTCCATTATTACCCCTCCTCATTAGAGGTCAGCTAACTCTTAATTATTAGCTATTCCAATAATTTTAGAAATACAAGTGCTTCCTATGAAGCATATAGGAGGGTATGCAGCCCATTTAGTCCTTATGACTTTGAAATAAAGACAGTTTAAACATTGATAATCAACTTCTTGTGATGAAGATGTAGGGACTTGTAGAATATATATTTCTTAATTCAATAGTTAGATGAATGAGTGAATGAGATAATTTTGAAATGTCAGAGAGAAGTTCAGATACTCACTATATTATCTAATTACAAATTTCAAGTACCTTGATATTTATTTCAAAAATGCCTGGAGATTGATGTAAAAATATTTGAGACAGGAAACATAAGACATGGATAAAGGAAAATAATAGTGACTATTATCAATATACAGTCTATAAATATAAGCAAATTTTAAAAACAAATAATACAATATAAAAGAAAGGCCTAAGAAAATCTCAATAAAATAGAAACAAAGAGAACAATACAAAAAAATTAATGAAACAAAGAGTTGGTTCTTTGAGAAAATCAACAAGATAGACAACCTTTATCCAAACTAACCAAAAGGCAAAGAGAGAACATCCAAATTAACAAAACCAGAAATGAAAAGGAGGACATTACAACAGACAATGAGGAAATCCAGAGAATTATCAGGTCATACTTCAAAAACCTGTACTCCACAAAACTGGAAAATCTAAAAGAAATGGATAATTTTCTGGATAGGTACCACATACATATATTAAATCAAACCAGATAAACTATTTAAATAGTCCAATAACTCCTAAGGAAATGGAATCAGTCATTAAAAGTCTCCCAAACAAAAAAGCCCAGGACCAGATGGATTCAGTGCAGAATTCTACTAGATCTTCAAAGAAGAGTTAATACCAATACTCTTTAAATTGATCCACACAATAGAAGAAGGAACATTACTAAACTCCTTCTATGAGGCTACAATACCCTGATTTCTAAACAAACAAATATGCAACAAAGAAAGAGAACTACAGACCAATCTCCCTCATGAACATTGATGCAAAAATACTCAATAAAATACTGGCAAACATACTCCAAGAACACATCAAAAAAATTATCCACCATGATCAAGTAGGCTTCATCCCAGGGATGCAAGTGTGGTTCAACATATGAAAGTCTGCCAATGAAATACACCATATAAACAAATTCAAAGAAAAACACCACATGATCATCTCACTAGATGCAGAAAAGGCACTTGACAAAAATCCAACACCCCTTCATGATAAAGGTCTTGGAGCGATCAGGAATACAGGGAACATACTTAAACGTAATAAAGGCAATTTACAGCAAGCCAACAGCCAACATCAAATTAAATGGAGAGAAACTCAAACGATTCCACTAAAATCAGGAATGAGGCAAGACTGTCCACTCTCCCCATACTTATTCAATATAGTACTTGAAGTTCAATCCAGAGGAATAAGACAACATAAGGAGATTAAGGGGATACAAATTGGAAAGGAAGAAGTCAAGCTTTTGCTGTTTGCAGATGACATGGCAGTATACATGAGTGACCCCGAAAATTCCACCAAGGAACTCATACAGCTTATAAACACTTTCAGCGACATAGCAGGATACAAGATCAACTCAAAAAAATCAGTAGCCCTCCTATCTACAATTGACAAACAGTCTGAGAAGGAAATCAGAGACATCACCCTTTACTATAGCCACAAACAATATAAAATACCTTAGGGTAGCTCTAACTAAGCAAGTGAAGGACCTGTATGACAAGAACTTTAAGTCCCTGAAAAAAAAAATTGAATATGTCAGAAAATGGAAAGGTCTCCCATGCTCAAGGATAGGCAGAATTAACATAGCAAAAATGGCAATCTTACCAAAAGCAATCTACAGATTCAATGCAATCGCCATCAAAATACCAACACAATTCTTCACAGACCTGAAAAGAATAATACTCAACTTCATATGGATAAATAAAAAAACCTCAGGATAGCCAAAAGAATCCTGTACAATGAAACAACCTCTGGAGGCATCACGATCCCTGACTTCAAGCTGTACTATAGAGCTACAGTAATAAAAACAGCTTGGTACTGGCATAAAAACGGACATGTGGACCAATGGAATCGAATTGAAGACCCTGACATTAGTCCGCACACCTATGAACATAAAATTTCATTTGGCTTTCAAAAGAAGCCAAAACTGTACAATGGAAAAAAAGAAAGCATCTTCAACAAATGGTGCTGGCACAACTGGATGTCAACGTGTAGAAGGCTGCAAATAGATCCATAGCTGTCACTGTGCACAAAACTTAAGTCCAAGTGAATCAAAGACCTTAACATAAATCCAGTTACTCTGAACCTGATAGAAGAGAAAGTAGAAAGTAGTCTTGAATGCATTGGCATAGTAGATCACTTCCTAAATATAACACTAGTAACACAGACAATGAGAGAAACAATCAATCAATGGGACCTCTTGAAACTGAGAAGCTTTTGTAGAGCAAAGGACATGGTTAACAAGAGAAAGTGACAGCCTACAGAATGGGAAAAATTCTTTACCAAGCCCACATATGACAGAGGGCTGATATCCAGCATATATAAAGAACTCAAGAAATTAGAAATCCCTAATCATCAGGGAAATGCAAATTAAAACGACTCTGAGATACCACCTTACACCTGTCAGAATGGCTAAGATCAAAAACACTGAAGACAGCTTATGCTGGAGAGGATGTGGAGCTAGGGGAACTCTCCTCCAGTACTGGTGTGAATGCAAGCTTGTACAGCCACTTTGGAAATCAATATGGCACTTTCTTAGAAAATTGGGAATCAATCTCCCTCAAGACCCAGCTATACCACTCTTGGGCATATACCCAAGGAATGCTCAATCATAGCACAAGGGCACTTGCTCAGCTATGTTCATATCAGCATTGTTTGTAATAGCCAGAACCTGGAAACAACCTAGATGTTCTTCACCTGAAAAATGGATAAATAAAGTGTGGTACATATACACAATGGAGTACTACTCAGCAGAAAAAAACAATGACATCATGAGGTTTGCAGGCAAATGGATGGATCTAGAAAAAAATCATCCTGAGTGAGGTAACCCAGACTCAGAAAGACAAACATGGTATGTGCTCACTCATAGGAGGATACTAGATGTAAAACAAAGATTCCTAGACTGCTACTCACAACTCCAGGGAGGCTACCTAGAAAACAGGACCCTAAGAAAGACACAGGGGTCACCCAATGACAGAGAAATGGATGAGATCTACATGAACAACCTGGATGTGAGTGGGGGTAATGAAGGGTAAGTTTCAAGGGAAAGAGAGCTTAGGGGAGTGGAAGATCCCAGGTGGATCAGGAACAAAGAGGGAGAACAAGAAATAGGAGACCCTAATAAATGAAGACCACATGGGAATAGGAAGAAGCAAAGTGCTAGAGAGGTCCTCAGAAATCCACAAAGATACCTCCACAATAGACTACTAGTAATGGTTGAGAGAAAGCCCAAACTGACCTACTCTGGTGATAAAATGGCCAAACACCCTAACTGTCATGCTAGAAAACTCATAAAATGACTGAGGGAAGTGGATGCAATGATCCACAGCCAGACCCCAGGTGGAGCTCCAGGAGTCCAATTGGCGAGAAAGAGGAGGGATTGTATGAGTGAGAATTGTTGAGACCAAGCTTGGAAAAAGCACAGGGACAAATAGCCAAATGAATGGAAACACATGAACTATGAACCAATAGCTGAGGAGCCCCCAACTGGATCAGGCCCTCTGGATAAGTGAGAGAGTTGATTAGCTTGAACTGTTTGGGAGGCACCCAGGCAGTGGGACCAGGACCTCTCCTTAGTGCATGAGCTGGCTGTTTGGAACCTGGGGCTTATGCAGGGATACTTTGCTCAGCCTGGACCTGCCTGGACTGAATCTACCAGGTTGAGCTGAATCCCCAGGGAAGTCTTTGCCCTGGAGGAGATGAGATTGTGGGGTGGGCTGGGGGGAAGGCGGGGGGGGGGTGTCGGGAGGGGGGAGGAGAGGGGAATCCGTGGCTGATATGTAAATTTAAATTAAATTATAAATATATAATAAAAGAAAATCTCTAATGATAAGATTAGCAAAAGAGACAGCATTTTGGGAAAATGTACATCTTTGATTTTAAACAAATGGGCATGAATTATAAAAATAATATATTTATATTAAGCAAGTATGTAAGCACAAAAATTGACAGATTGACTCAATAATAACTTTATTTTCTATTATATAACCTAAAATTCAGAGTAGGAGTTAAAAGATTGTACCAAGTTTTCAGGAGACCAATGGAAATTTGATGTTAATCTTAAATGACACTGTTTATTTAAATATCACCTAGAAAGGAATCACTTTATAATACACACTCTGTTATTCTGGGCATGAATTTATATACATGTAATGACTGGATGTTTTTACTTAAAAAAAAACAGAAGACATTTGTTTCTCTCTCTCTCTCTCTCTCTCTCTCTCTCTCTCTCGTGTGTGTGCGTGTGTGTGTTTGTGTGTGTGCACATGCATTGTATGTGTGTTTGCTTGCATGCATACATACATATGCATCACATTTGGATATCAGAGGATAACTTTTGAGAGTTGATTCTTACTTTCTACCTTTTAAGGCAGGATCTTTCTTGTGTTTGTTGTTTCTGATGTTGCATTGTCTCTTGCCAACGTGGCCATGAGTTTCTGGTTGTCTGTGACTTTTACATATCCATGGGAGTCTTAGTGATACATATGTTCGCCACTTCCTCCAACTTTTAATATGTAGCCTGAAATCAAACTCAAGAAATGAGCAACTAGAGCTGGGGTTCCATCCCACAACATCCCCCACCAAACAGAATTTGTTTTTGCAAGATTTGACAGTGTTATATTGTCTCTTCCTTATTATTTTAACAAATGCAATACCAGGAAGCAATTACATTAACTTAATTACATTAATACTACAGAGCTCAAATAATTAGAGAAAAACAAATAAGAAAATAGATTTCTGTTGTGTGGCCCATTAGATCAAGAAGTTAATATGTTTTGCTTTGCCCTATTTTTAACAAACAATAATAAATTATATGGAAGAAATCTTTATATAAATTAAAAAGCATCTTATGTTTGTAGTTAATTATGCTTTGTTTTGTTATAATGACTTCCTTGTGATATATATAAACCTACATTTTCTAATATTATTTCATTATGTATTCATTAAAAGAAAAAATTACTAAGGGAATTTGCTGTGAACACAGGAGGATCATCTGCAAATATATTCATATTACTCCATCATATTTAAAAATCTGACTAACAAAGGTTTTGAGATTTTATTTTATTCTATACTCGCCTAATTATTGTTTACGCAATATACAAAAATATTCTACTATGAATACATATAGTTTGATTTTGTGATAAAAACAAGATTCAATTCAGAATTTTAATATCTATGTGATTTTCAGGCATATGTGTTCTCTAAGGTTGAACTTTCACATCCTCTTCTACATGAAGCTTGAATGTAACATGCAGCCTCTCAGAATCTGTCCTCTTTAAATTTATATCCTAGATTGTAACGTTAATATGAAATGCGTTTTATTTCATCTACATTGAGAGAAATTATTTCTTCTGATTTAAATATAGTTTCCTATGGAAAAAAATAGAACAGTGTATGTGTTTGTCTATATGTGTGTACACTATTGTCAGATTATGCTGACAAAATTAAGTGTCTCTAAGGAAGCCTGTAAATGTAGTAAATAGAATCTATCAACTGAATACAATTCAACCAGTACATGAGTGTGATCATGTTATTAAGGATGTTGTAAAGGCAGGGTTATCTTGCCTTCATGAGTAAAGTACTCTAAAGAAAAGTCATGAAACAAATACACCAATATGTACCCTACATATTAGAATTAATTGAGAAATATTTTATTTAATTTATCTCCTCATGTGGGCTACAAATTGCTGGTCTTTGTCAAAGTTGTGGAATCAAAACTATCTTACTTGTCTCAAGAAATGAAGGATCTATAACAGGGTCTGACGTATAATAGGCTATGAAAAAATATTTGTTTAGGTATCAAATATTGACCAAATAAGTAAGACATAAAAGATTAGAGGATTTGGATGAGGTCAGGACTACAGAATTCTGAAGGAAACATAAAAACGATGCTTTTGAAAAAATTTTCTAGTTGATGGTAAAGTCTAATTAATTCAAATAGAATTAATATATATGCTCAAAACATTCAAGTTGTCTCATATGAAAATTAAACAATACCTGTTACTGAGACTCAAAGTAGATGATTTTAATCCAGTGCAATTAAAATATTAATTAATTGTTACTGCATTCTACTCTGTTGCTGTATTATTATTAAATCTGAATTAGAACATTTCTTCTAGGAGAGAAGAAGGAAGCTCAAAAGATCCAAGGGGGCAAAGAAACTTATAAGGCTGAAAAAAATTAAAAAAAAATTATAAGACTCACAACAAACCTTCCTCAAGGTCATAATTACGGTAAAGAATTGTTGGGTAGAGAAGGCCCCTAACCACTGAGTTTCTGCATGTTGTACATTAAATTCCAGCCATGGAGCTTTCATGGGTTGTTACTTATACTTGATTGGGTTTCTTGGTTATTTAATTTCCTTTTAGTCACCCACGCTCCTATCACTAGCTCCTCACTCATGTGCTTATAGGGAGGCACAATGAATTTATTGGTTAACACAGTTCGAGTTAAATTAAACTATTTGGGTAGACATTCTTGCCCCATCTGGTGTAAAAAGACATTGTTCAAATCTTCCAAAGAAAAATTACATATCACTAATTTTTGTTTAATAATGGGAGATTGTGCAATGTCTGAGTGCTAAGTAGAAGAGAGATAATGAGTGACATATTAGGATGTTGCATTAGGTTTGTCTAATTTCTTGAATGTAAAACACCCTTGCTAATCTGATAACAAAGAAAGCTAAGGCATTAAATTCAGGTAGTATATACAGCATAGATATATTGGACAAGAGATAATTCAACATCCTACCAACATGAAATGGGACAGCATGAAAATTTATTGTAATAATCAGAGTAACATGCAATTTAAAACTTATGAATCAGTATTTGTAGAAGTGTCCATTTACTATTCTCACTTTGAAGGATGTTATAGATTACAGATGTCACAGGAAAAGGCTCTCAGATCTGGGAAAAACAATTGTACTTCAGTCTATAATTATTGTTTGTTACTTAATTTGGTTAAGGTGTTTTTTTTTAAATACATTAATGATAAATGCACTCATTTTGTTACTCTGCTCAAAATGTGAAAGAATATTATACACAGAATTCAATTTCCAGGATTATATTTCGATAGTTTAGTAGCAAAAATTCAAAAAGTACATTCTCATGCTACATCAGTTTCTTATGCAGCAAGCAGTCAGGCATGGTGCTGTAGCAGTAGCTAAACTCTTACGACTGATCTGCAAGATGGAAATAGAGAGAGAAAAGCTAGGAAGCCTGGAGTGCAATTTTGAATCCTCAAAGCCAACCCCCTGTGTCACACATCCTCAAAAAGGCTACCCCTCTGAATTTTTCATAAACATTCCACCAAGCATGAACCAGACATTCAAACATATGAGCCTATATGGGACAGTCTCCTTCAAGCCACCACGATATGATAGTGTAGAATGAATCCACTCAGTCTAACTGAAGAAACTGAACAAATGTTTCTACCCGAATTGAACTGTTGTGCTACAGGACTAATTCTGACACCTCCAGTTATGCTATGGTACATCATAAGGGTACAATGTCCTGCTACAATGTCTGATATGATCAAATAAGTAGATCAAGTTAATCAAAATGTGAGGGAAGATGGCATATGTTTTTATGTGAAAGTATTTTTGAATTGCCAATAGTCACTATGCTGTTCTGTCTCTGCTCAGATAAAACAGAACATTAACACAGAAATGATGAAATAACAAATGACATTAAAGATTAAAGGGACATTGCCCATGCTGTACAAAGAACTTATAGCATAATGGTTATTCCATATTCTGATTTTATCATAATTACTGTGTGCTTTATGATACTGTAGTATATCTTAATTTGTTCTGATAGAGGTTTCTGTGCATTAAATGGAAATGTCCTCAATAGGGTCCTGTATTTTAATACCTTTCTACTTTTCTTAGTTAGGGTTTCTTATTGCTGTGAAGAGACTCCATGACCACGGCAACTTATAAAGAAAACATTTAATTGGGGTTGGTTTACAGTTTCAGAGGTTTAGTCCATTATTATTATGGTGGGGAGCATGGTGGCAAGGAGGTAGACATGGTGCTGGCTATATCTTGGTATATAGACCACAGGAAATCAACAGACACACTGGGCAATATCCTAAGCAGAGAAAACCTTAGAGTCCACCCCCATTGTGACACACTTCCTCCAACAAGACCATACCCACTCCAACAAATTCACCCCTCTTAATAATGCTACTACATATGAGATTTTTTGGGGCCAAATATATTCATATCACCACAATAATGTTGGTGATGTTTTTGATGAGGTTCAGGAAGTGAAGGCTTGTCTTAGGGTTTCTATTGTTGTAAAGAGATGTTATTACCACTGCAACTCTTATAAAAGAAAATATTTAATTGAGGACTGGCTTACAGTTCAAAGGTTTAGTCCTTTATTGTCATAAAAGAAAATATGGCAGAGCACAGGCCGACATGGTGGTGGAGAAGGGCTAAGAGTTCTACATCTTGATCCTCAGGGAGCAGGAGGGAAGAGTGAGCCACTAGGCCTGAATTGAGCTTCTGAAACCTCAAAGCCTGGGCCCAGAGACACACTTCTTCCAACAAAGTGACACCCACTCCAACAAGGCCATAGCTCCCAATAGTGTCGTTCCTTATGGGTCAATGGGGGCCATTTTTATTCAAACCACCACAAACGTTGACAGAGGAAGTGTATGACTTAAACTCTCACTCACTATTTGTTCTCTTTACTTCCTGCTTTCTCTTGAGGATATGAGCTCTCAGCTTTCTGTTTCTACAGCCATGCCTGCTGATTGATGCTGTCTCCTTGCCATGATGTACTCACTCTGGGACTATAAGGTATAATACTCTCTATTTAAATCACTTTTGGTCAAGGTGTTTTATCACATTATCACAGAAGAGTAATTAATATAACTGTAAATAAAGATAACCTCCCACTGAAATGTTTCAACTGTAGCCCAATGGTATTCTGTTATGGAATAGAAATGAGAAATTCCTATCACCTAGTAACACTGAAGCCTTCATAATGCCATATGATAGAAGATAACTTAGGTGCGTGGAGTATTGCTGCTGTGTGAAGCCATGTAGGCAATCACAAACGTATAACATATAATCATGTGCAGAACACTAAATAGGAAATAATTTCTAAGACTATGTTAGTGCTTTATACTTGCTTTATATACTTCCTTCTTACCACTATTTTAAAGTCTGTATCTTTTACTTATAAAAGATGTTTAGCAGTTAAACACCCTCAGGCATTTTTTCTTAAGAGGCTTTCCAGAAGAAGGCATTGTTATCAAGTGGTATGATGGTTTCATATGTAGTAACACCACTGGGGGGAATATCCAGTAAGAACAATGCACACACAGGTAGAAGGTAGCAATGTAAATGATGTGACTCTGTCCCAGCTTCTTCATATATTTTCTTATATATTAACATTAAATGAGATGTTAAAACTTAAAAATTGTTTAAGAACTAAATAGAGCCTTTGTGTACTGCTTCTTGTGATTATGGGTATGTGTATTAAGTTTTTCTCAAGTGCTGAGCCCTCAACTGTTTTTGCTGTTGTTTATATTGAAAGTAGATTCTCTCTCACACAACACAATCCAGTCACAGTCTCCTGTCCCTTCATATGTCATAGCTTTCCACCCCACTTCCCCTCTTTTGACTCAGAATCTTCTGCAACTATGCAATCTTTACAGTATCCGATCTACACAGCAAGGAAAGACTTCTTTCTTTAAGTCTGAGTGTCTTTATGTGTATGCACACAAATAAAGAAATTGTGACAGTAGTTTCATGTTGGGTCAATTCTGTTAAGCACCCATCTTAGATTGCCTCCAAATCTAAGACTTCTTTGTTGAACAAGTCCCCAATCCATTTATGGAGCAGTTAATTACCCATATAGCAATTGTGCCACCATTGAACCAATAAAACCGTCTCGCTTGGCATGCTGGTATTACAGTCTATGGAGTTAATAGCAGGTTTAGATTATTGATACCTTACCACACAGTGGCCTAAATAACACAATGAGAGTCAGTCAAATGAGAGGAATCATCTAGTCAAGTTCTAGCATGATTTGTCTAGATCTTGTATCCAAGGTATTCACTGTCAACAGTAATCGAGTCTATTTTCTCTATATATTGAAAGTTAACATATATCAATCTTTATTTCTCATGTTGAAGTGAAAAATATTAACCAGAAATGACCCAAGAGACAAGTTGCCATTTTACGCTATCAAAATAATTTAATACTATAAACTATAGCCAATGAGAATCAAACAAAAAAAATCCCCACAAATACTTTAGAATAGTTTTTTTTTTTGAGATACTGTTTCACCATGTACAGAAGGTTGACTTTGAACTCCCAGACTCAAGTGGACATGTACCTTGGCCTACTGAGCTGCTAACATTAACAGATGTGTGCCACTTTATCTGGTTCTTATAATAACCTTCCCAGTACCCTTAAATGAGGTATGTTAATTGTGTTTATCCCTTCTGTCTTGTTACATGAAATAAGATTTCTGAGTCTTTTTTTCGTTGGTGAATTTTTATTTAATTTTTTAAAAATTTTATTATTTTTTTTATAATTAATTTAATTTTACATATCAGCCAAAGATTTCCCTGTCCTCCCTCCTCCCACCCCCCCAGCCTTCCCCCCCCAATATTCCCCCCATTACCACCTTCTCCAAGGCAAGGGCTGCCCTGGGGATTCAGCTCAGCCTGGTAGATGCAGTTGAGGCTTGGGCTTTCTCTCGACCATTGCCAGTAGTCTATTGCAGAGGTATCTTTGTGGATTTCTGGGGACCTCCCTGGCACTTTGCTTCTTCCTGTTCCCATGGGGTCTTCATTTATCATGGTATTTCTTTCCTTGTTCTCCCACTCTGTTCCTGATCCAGCTGGGACCTCCCACTCCCCTAAGCTCTCTTTCCTTTGAAACTTACTCTTCATTACCCCCACTCACATCCAGGTTGTTCATGTAGATCTCATCCATTTCTCTGTCATTGGACGACCCCTGTGTCTTTCTTAGGGTCCTGTTTTCTACATAGCATTCCTGGAGTTGTGAGTAGCAATCTAGTCATCTTTGTTTTACATCTAGTATCCTCCTATGAGTGAGCACATACCATGTTTGTCTTTCTGAGTCTGGGGTACCTCACTCAGGATGATTTTTTTTCTAGATCCATCCATTTGCCTGCAAATCTCATGATATCATTGTTTTCTCTGCTGAATAGTACTCCATTGTGTATATATGCCACATTTTATTTATCCACTCATCAGTTGAAGGGCATCTAGGTTGTTTCCAGGTTCTGGCTATTACAAATAATGCTGTTATGAACATAGTTGAGCATGTGTCCTTGTGATATGTTTGAGCATTCCTTGAGAATAAGAAGTCATTTCATTTTTTTAACCAGATACTTTACTCCTAATGTGTTCATCTCTGGCATTATGGTTCACAATTTTATTGTCAATGTATTTAGTAAAGAATGTTGAAAGATTTGAAATGAATGGGAATTTTAACAAAAATGCCTCCGTATATATACTCAAGTGAGAAATCAAAATGAGAGTAAAAAATAATACTATGAATTATATGTTCCAACGTTATTTTGAACTATATTAATATACTAATTATTTCTAGTTGGTAAGGCTTTATAGCTATTAGGCCACACAATTAGCTCACACATACAACAAGAGTAATTTAGTTTTATTACTAACTGAATAGACCAAATATATGTTTCATTTCTATTGAAGTTAGAACCAAAAATTGGAATTCAAACCAATATTGTCATGTCAACTAGTTATGCTGGATAATGAAGATAAAATGCTGGAGTCTGTCTTGTTTTGGGGGCGTCTGGGGCCTGCCTGGCTAATGACTTCTGTGGAAGAGATAGTTTAATAGCTAAAGGATTATGAGAGGGACTAAATAAAATTTTCTTTTTTCTATTCTTCTCTCTCTCTCTCTCTCTCTCTCTCTCTCTCTCTCTCTCTCTCTCTCTCTCTTTCTCTCTCCTGAGACAGGGTTTCTCTGTCCTGGTTTTCACTCTGTAGGCCAGGCTGGCCTCGAACTCACAGAGATATGCCTGGCTCTGTCTCCTGAGTGCTGAGATTAAAGGCATGTTGTACTGCTGGCAGCCATAAAATTTTCTAAGAAGGAAATGGACATGGAAAATATGAATTCACAGTAGTTTTACAGATGGAGATTGGGTCCACAGAAGTCATGCCATAAATTACATAAAGTCAGTCTGATTTGAATTAAGGGAACACATTATCCAACTACAATTGTCATTGATTGAAGAAAATACAGTTTTTTTCCAATAATTGTAATATCCTACTGGTTATATTAACCACACTTAAGGGCCAACCCTATGCCCAACATAAGTTGGCCAATACAAAGTGAACTCAATGGCATTTTAGTAGATTTTTTTTCTCATATTATTTTGTTTAGACATTTATTTTTGTCTTACTGGTCTTTTTCATTATATTAAGGTTTCTGAATTTGTCCTGTTTTGTTTTCTGTTTGTTTGTTTATGTGTGGGTGTTTTTCTTGTGTAATTTCCTCATTTTTGATTTGTTTGTGTTTTATTTGTTTTCTAAAGAGAGTGGGAAATAGGAAAGGACATGTATTCCAGCAGATGAGGAGGATTTAAGAGGATTTGGGAGAGGGGGAAGCAAGAACAGAATACATTGCATGAAAAATATCCGTAATAAAGCAAATATATACTCTATCTCATCGGAATCTAATATAAACCCTATAAACATTTAACAATAATATACTAAGTGCTATGAAATTAAATTTTCAGAAACTAAGATTTATGCAGATTATTCAGTTTTTACTATTACTTCATAGCTATTTTATGTACATATCTTCTAAGATAAAGAACTTATCACTTATTTGCAAAGTAAAGCTTCAAACAGGCAGCAGGAGGTTTTGTACACAAATTAAAGACAGCATGTCAACAAGTACTGAAGAAACATTGCCTTCATAAGTCAACAACTGAAGGATTAATTTCATGAATGTGAGTGAAAATTATGTGTGAATTTGCTAAATTCTCAGCTTGATGTTAGTGTTGCCATCTGAGCCCAAAATGTGCATTCAGCAAAAGTCATGACTACATAGGAAGGAGGTGGTGTTGAAACTGTGGGCATTAGGATGAAACATAAAGATAAATATGGTCTAAATATAGACACCTTGAGTTCAACACTGTAAGACTGGTGGAGAAGTAACAAAGACATAAAGATACATCAAACTGATTTACTGGGGCCGGGCAGTGGTGGCGCACGCCTTTAATCCCAGCACTTGGGAGGCAGAGCCAGGTGGATCTCTGTGAGTTGAGGCCAGCCTGGGCTACCAAGTGAGTTCCAGGAAAGGCACAAAGCTACACAGAGAAACCCTGTCTCGAAAAAACAAAAAAAAAAAAAAAATGATTTACTGAATGAGAGAGGAAATTGCCTCAAAATTCCCTGTTTCCCTCTTAATTATTTTTGTTTTATGAATAGATTATCTTTACATATTAGTTAGTGATTATACAATTATAAATTGGTCATTGTTTGATTTACATGAAGAACTAAAGATTCGAAAATCACAATTATTTACAAGTGAAAAATGCACAAAATATTTCATTTCAATGATTTTAATTAGTGATATTTTCCCCAAAGCAAATTTCAAATAAACCAGCTATCTTTTAAGATAAGAAAATCTCAAATATTTCTAATTTTCACTTAATTATCAAAGAATGTTTTAAATCTGCCAAATCAATTTGACATTTCATTAGCTATTATATGATAAATGAGATGCAGTGATTATCTAGGTTAGGTAATCACTGGGGAAACATCTCTCTTGAGAACAGTTTTGTGAATATAAATACTCAAACCATAGATAATTACAAATTATGCACTTAAAAATTATTTTCTTAATGGACAAACTTGGTCACATCCTTCTGGGTTTACAGTAGTGGTAATAAGCTTGGTTTTTCAAATCATGCACAGTTTGTAGGCACAGGGAAATCTAGCCTCATTATGCCCACTGCATTTGTTCACACTTTTAATTGAGACCCAACCTAAGGAAGTCATTCTCACACCACCACCCCCATGTTACTCAGGTAATGAATGTTGTCAAAGGTGTAACAACAAACTTCACTTTCTCTTTCTGCTGTAATGTGATTGATATGGACTAAGTTAACATCTATAAACTTCTCATTTTCCCGCATCTTAACATGAGCAGACAATAGTGTTTTACTGAAAATGAGTTTGTGGTCCCAATAATTAAAATATATAATTTAAAAATATGTGGTAAGAATTAAGGTTTTTAGGAAGAAATAAAGGATGAAAATTTAGAGGACTTCTGTTCCTGAGTCCTAAATACTCCCTCAGGGGACTGGGTGAGAAGGCACAGTGTCAACAACACAGACACTGCAAGTCAGATGAAAGGCAAAGAGCAGACTCCTTTATTCAGTAATAATGAAAGCCTTTTTTTTTTTTTTTTTGGTTTTTTGAAATAGGGTTTCTCTGTGTAGCTTTGCGCCTTTCCTGGGACTCACTTGGTAGTCCAGGCTGGCCTCGAACTCACAGAAATCTGCCTGGCTCTGCCTCCCGAGTGCTGGGATTAAAGGCATGTGCCACCACCGCCTGGCTAATGAAAACCTTATATACCCTCCTCCCAGCACCCTGGCTGTGTCCCATTCTGGTGGTACTGCTTTGTCATCCCTCATTGGTGGACACTATCAGGAGCTCGGACAGCACTTGTTGCTAGGCCCTCAGGCAGAATTCACATGATTGAGAACTCTGGACAGTGCTTGTGGCTAGGCCCTCAGGCAGACTCCATGTTGGCTCACAAGGAAGTATGTTATGTGTTTGCCTTGGCAACTGGTTTGAACCAATTTCCTTGACCCTATGGGCCTGTCCTACTACAGATTCCAACTGTTAGAGCAGTCTTTTTTAGATTGAGAGTGGTTATATTAATGTTTGGGTACCCATGATCAGGGTTCAAAACTCAGCAGCACATTGACCCAATTTCAAGAAAAAGCAGATAATCTTATCCAGTCTGATGATTTTTACCTAACGATATTGAAGACAGGATGGGTGGGGTTGAGTGAGTATATCAACTGTTCTCCCTAGATGAGGTAGTTTTGAAACTACAGAATCTGTTTTTTTTTTTTTTTTCCTTCTGCAATCAGAGTCTGTTGCTTTTCTCCTATAGTCTCAAATAGCTGAATTCAGTATATACTTTGGTTTTGGTGCAGGCGTCTTTTACATACAAATGTAATTAGAAGACAGCAAGTAAAACATAAATCTCAAATAATTCACTGTAAGTTTGAGTCAATGAACAGCAAAGAGATAGTTCAAGGATAGACAATCTTTCAATAACACAATGCTGTGATAGACAGTCAAGTCTCAGGAATGCACAGGGTTTAGGCTGTAAAAAACAATGAAACATACACATGAGCAACACTAAATGAACTCAGGAGGTTGTTTTAATATATTTATATGTAACTACATTTGTAACAATAACAATTTTTAAAAAGAACAAAATAAAGGATTCTTCAAAGGTCAGCTGACTAGCCTTTCAGCCATGATATCGTCTGTATAGTACAGCATCTTTTCCTCCTTCAGGATGATTTTTCTAGGCTACCTAGAAAAATTGTTTACTAAGGCAATAACTACTTTTATTCTTGCCAACCAAGCAAAGGCTGGCTTACTCACAGGATCCTGGCAGCCTGGTCTGTAGTGCTTCCTCAGTTCTTCTGTTGTATTCACAGAATGATTTCACTGATCTCAGTGAAACTTCTTGCTTTATTTTCATATTGACCTGCTATTTATATTTCAGCCCCCAAAACTTTGTCCTTACTCTAAATAATTGAGTAGGGAAATACTCCAGATTAGATTGCTCCTTCAGGAATCAAATGTTTGGAAATATTCACTTCTCTTCCTGAATAGACAGTCTCCCTGCACCCCCCTACTTTCCACTGTTAAGAAAACTTTAACCTTTCCATGAATGTTCAATAGTGAAGATTAAGGGTCTTTGATTTACAAGTACCTTACTTTTTAATTTATGAGTGAATTACACAATTTAAGATTATATAAGTGTAGTAAACTGTGGAAATAGTCATATTTGTAGACATGAATCATGTACACAGTTACATATGAATGAATAAAATAATACAATAATGTTATTCAGATGGATCTAGTTGCATTTATGTTTGTAGGAATAAATGTGTACATACATATAAGTATGTAACAACAATGAAATAGAAAATATGGATTTGAAAGAAAGCAATGAGAGTATATTGGAGTTTTTAGAGGGAGGGAAAGGAATGGAAAATGAAGTAATTCTATTACAATCTCAAAAAGTAAATAAGAATAAAGAAAATAGCTGAGATTTAAAAATTCTCTGTATTTACAAAGGATCTGAAAAATGAAAAAAAAATGATGACATGACACAAATAGATACTTTGCAGAAGAAGATTTATTGCAGATATATTAGGATAAGCATAGCCAAAGGCATCTGGAAGAGTCAAGTGAGAAGACAGCTAATAGATTGAACTGGCTATGTGGGGAAATTGGCGTCCCCTCCAGTGGGATCTTCAGCAGAGACCCTAGAAGGGGGAATGGAGAATGAAAGGGACAAGAGACACAAAGAATTGACAGCAAGACAGTATTCTGATCAAGCTGCAAAATTTTATTTTTCTCAGGCAGGTTTTATAGTAAGCAGACCAGGAAACTTTCTTTGGGAAAAGATCAGGGGACTGTTCAGTTGCCAATCAACCAAACCAAGCAACCTAGCACAAAACATTGCAACTAATGGTCAGTGTAGCAGAAAGATAAGGAAATGTTAAGTTATTTTCTAATAACTCAGGACTTGTCCAGGCATGTCAAAAGTTTCTGGTTAGTGGCTCAATACTGGACAACAGAAACTTAACTCAGGCAGGCAATATGGCATGGCTCTTAAAACTGTCCTTGGCAGATTGGGAAGGGGAGAGAGGAGAGACAGAAGGCAAGAGGCCAGGAGAGCAGGAACCAAGAGTGGCAGCAGCCAAGAGACAAAGGGACCAAGTGACCAGAGTAGCCAAAGCGGCTGGATTTTATAGGGAAAAAAAAGCCATGGAGGGCTTGATCCAGTCCCTGGACTGGAGAGTTTATGGTAGAGGGTGGTACACCAGCCAGGATAACTCTGTAACAAGTATGGACTGAGGGAGATGAGCTGCCAGAGTCTGCTTTGATGTGTTAAACAGACACCACAGTTAGTCGTTTGTCCTGGATTTCTTTAAGACCTACCAGAATCATTGATAATTATTTATATAGTAAACTCTCTATATTATATCTACTTAATAGATAATGCAAAAACATTAAATGAATGTGTTATAAATCTCCACTATATTTAGTTATTTTTTTTTCAGACAGGTTCTTAATATGTAGCCTGGCTGGATTTGGAACTCTGTATGTATACCAGACTGACCTAAAACTTGCAGAAGTCTACCTGTTTCCATTTCCTAAGTATTAGAGCTAATGGCTGTACCACCAACACCTGGATAATACATTTGGAATATCTGGAGATCTTATTTCACTTGAAAATGAATCTTTCAGTATTAATGAATTCAAATGGTAGCCTTAATTACATTGCTAACTGTTGTAATGATTACATATAATCACAACTGCATTACCCAAGAGTCTTTGTTCACACGCTTCCTCACTAGGGACAGAAATTATAGCAATTAGCTTTTCAAGTTCAAAGCTGAAACAGAAGCCACACAGCAGAATAAGACCAAAAAGTGAAAATGACATGTCAACCTCAAGCAATTGTAAACCTAACAGCAGAACATAACATTACCTATGAGACATTATGAGTTTTAAAAATTACACACTTTAATGCAGAAATTCCATTTTGAATGACAAATTCCCAAGCAGAAGCCTGTTATTACATTTCTTCATACACATTATTCAATAGTGCTGCACCAATGTTTGTGAGAAATAATTATGATTTTGAAAAAAAATCACTAAATATAAGTCTCCTTTTAAATTGAGATACTGATCATGAAACAATTGGTATAAAACTTTTCTTAAACTTGGACTGTACAGATTGTATGATGCTATAATTTATTATTAAGGATTTATTTATAGGACTTTAAATACATAGCTAACATCAGGAACTGAATTAGGGAGACTGCCTTACTCAAGTGACAATAAGAAGTTCCTGTGGATTACGTAAATGCTGCTATAGCAGACATCTGGGTACCACTTCCTTGGAACTACTTAGTAGCAATTCTCACTTAAAACCAATTATTGGCAACTGAGTATGATGGCAATTCTTTAATCCCAGCACTCAGAATGTAGAATCAAGCAGGTATCTGTGAGTTCAAGGACAGCCTGGTCTACACAGCACTTTCCAGGCAAGCCATCACTGCAGAGTGATTCCTAACCAAATACTAGCAACCAAACAAAGAACAAAAACACTCATTTCTGTATTTGAACTTGTCATTCCTGCAAAAAGACAGAAGACACAGGAAGAATAAGGGATGATGAGTTTACTAACAGAAGGGAAGATGGGGTGTGTTCAGATACACTGTCAGAATAAAATCTAAGAACGAATTTCTCCTGAGCTTTTGCTTTCTACTGCTCAGTAGTAAGTTGGATTTGTTGATAGTTTGTGAACAACTTTGGAAAATATAATGGAAAATTTACTAATATTTCTATAATTCATAAGTGTGATTGCGGCAAGTTATGCAGGCACTTCTCCAGGCCTACTGGGTTATCTATGGAGTGAAGATGGCAGTGAAGTTTTTCACTTGAAACAATAATGATTTCCTATCATGAGAAGATCTTAGAAATTACTAAAATATGTACGTTCCTGTTGAATGTAGATATCGATAATTGTGAACTAGTGACAGTGGTAACTCTTATAATCCATTAAGTATTTCATCATGAAAGAGCTTGCTTTTGTTTTGATATTATCAGGTTGTTTTAAAATTTGTTCGAATAAGGAGTTTGGGAATGTGAAGGGCATACTGATGACCCTGAAAATGTATGTCTGGAAAATCTCTAATGTCTGAAATATGTGGCTTCCATGAGACTGCAAATGTGATAAAAGCAAAGAACATTTAGGGAAAAGGGTCTTTTGTATTATTATGGTTCCTTAATAGAGAAAATTACCCTTTTTTATGTTATGATGAATGGCAACAATAAACCGTACATGTAATAGGCGGGGTAGCAGAGAATGGGGGGTGGTTTGTTTTCTGTGCCAGATACAACATTGGTCATATGGGATTGGACCAATGTTGAATGAAAATATATTTTTGATGTCTAATAATGAAATATATCCAATGATCAAGCCAGGGCATACTTGCTAATCAAGAAAGAAGAATGTGGAAATAAAAATTGTCTTCTCTATGTGAAGTCAGAGAAGAAAATTACCAGAATGAGTACATGAATTTTGAAAATTTTAACTTTAAGTCAGAACCTTGGATGGTCATCCATCCTTTGAGAGCATGTGTCCCAAAACATTGACTTATGCAACAGTAACAAGAAAGAGAGATAGACTATTTCATTGTAATGGTTGATGAAGGCAGCAAGGTAGCAGTGCTGCCTATATCATTTCTAATACCATAAAATAAATTAATATCTGAAATCTTATGATTTCTCATAATCCATTCCTCCATTTCCTCAAAAAGACAGAATCAACAAACTTTTTCTTCCATATCCAGCCTGTCCTGAATTGTTAATATTTTCATCCTGTTATAAACAGAACAAATCATTGAATTGTCTTGAGTGGCTCAAAGAAAACATACATCAAAGCTAGTTAGTATGCTGTTCTTTATTTCCCAACAACCCACCTCCAACATGCACACACACATACACAAAACATACACACACACACACACACACACACACACACACACACACACACACAGGTTAAAATAGTGATTAATGTTGAGCACTCAAAGAATCAAAGACTCAAAGACTAGGTAAATATACCTTGACTTGATGGATGTTAATTATAAATTTCCTTCTTTGGTAGGCAACAAAAGCTTTAGCTGTTTGGGATGTCTGTGTCCATAGAAACTAATATTGCCATTATCATCCTTATTTTTGACTCAGAATTAAGAGCTCTACATTAGCAAATAGTTGACATACAAATTGAGATACTTTTGAAAAACAGTAAGCTTCAGGTTCCTGAAAAAATTTTTTTCTTATAGGCCATGAATGTCTAACAACACAGACAGGGCTCCGAGGTGAAAGAAGAATATTAATGCTCAGTGAGTCACTGAATATACCGATGTTACTTCCAGAAGATAGGTGAAGCACAAATGACTCAATAATAGCTGCATCGCTGAAGAGCCCAAACTAGAAGGTGTGAGGACTCCCAAAAAGCATGACCTGGAGTTCCCTGTACAACTGACAGCAGCTTGCTGCCAGAGTCTTTCCTCAGAAATTGTTACTTTTCTTATGGCCTTAGGGAGGGCTCTTAAAGATCTGTGAGTTGCACGGATTTCTGGATACACTCAATTGTCATTCATGCCCTGGACGAATGATGTTTCATGTGTTCCCTGAGTCTTTTGAGTGTCATTCCTCCACCCAGAAAAGTTTGCAAAAGGAATCTACACAATGAGATCTACACACTGTTAAATATCCTATCATCTTTTGCCTAAACCTCTGCTTTCCCACATACTCTTGTTTTATATATGTATAAAAAGTATACATAAAAACTTCTTTGCTTTTAATTCTTATCTGGTCTATGCCTGCAATTAACCATTTGATGTTAATTATGGGCTTTTTAGAAAGAGTAATCTTAAGCTGATGGACACTTAAGTAACATCCTTCATGACACTAGTCAAGAGATTGTCACTTCAGTTGAGTGATCCTCAGCTACTGGTCTGTAGCTCTCCAAGCTATGTGCACGCTTTAGTCAATCCTTTGGCATCTGTGGAATAACTGGAAGTCTTCTCTTTCTTAAACTTGCTCTGTTCTGTCTTCACTTGAACAGTTTCACATGGAACTCGTCTTTGCCTGACAAGCTTTCTCTTACTCCACTATTTTTTTTCTGAATACACAAGTAAGTCATTTCCTTTGATAAACATACCATGATTCCATAAACCAGCTAGACATAAAGTTCCTTCAACTGCTGGTTTATGAATGTTTCATAAGTATTTTTGATAATAAAATACATATTTATGTCCCTTACAAGTTATCTGTCTATAGTTTACATGTATGTTTTATTTGACTTCTACTAATTTATTTGTAAATACTAGTGAACTCTTAACTAGAAAAGCAGGTGGCCTGCCCACAGGCCTTCTCATCTCTCTCTCTCCTCTCCTAGAGCAAATCCTTCAGTCTCCTACCTAAAACTGTAACAGATTACCAGCTTCTTCCTCCCTTACACCCTGTGGATCCCATGGAACAGCCGATACTGACCTCCCTCCTTGACTGCTCTCTGTACTCCAGCCTGCAACAACAGCAGGCATTCCCACCCAACCAAACAAAGACAAACTCAGAAACCAGCAACCTATACCTATAATCACCCCATATCCAGATGCCTAAACACCAGCAAAAACAAACAAACCAAAAGAACAAAAAAACAAAATCAGTAACAGCCAAGACAATGTTCTCTAACCATCCCAGCCTATCACAGCAGGCCCCGACTATCCCAACATAGCTGAAGCTCAAGAAAAGGATCTTAAAACCAACTGTATGAAGACAACAGAGGTTAATGAAGAGGAAATGAATAACCCCTTTAAAGAAATCCAGGAAAATACAAATAAACAATTGGAGGAAGTTAATAAGTCCCCTAAAGAACAAGAAAAACAAAAGGTTGAAAGAAAGAAAACTGTTCAGGACAGAAATGGGAGCAATAAAGAAAACACAACTGAGGTAATTCTGGAAATAAGAATTAAGGAATTAGAACACGAACTACAGAGGCAAGATGTATCAACAGAATCCAAGAGATGGAAGAGAAAATCTTAAGCATTGATGATACAATACAAGAAATAGATATGTCATTGAAACAAAATGTTAAATCTAAAAAAATTCCTGACATAAAACATCTAGAAAATCTGGGACACTATGAAAGGAGCAAACATAAGCATACAAGGAATATATGAAGAAAAAGAATCCCAGCTGAGGGGCCCAGAAAATATTTTCAACAATATCACAGAAAAAAAAATCCTAATGAAGGAGATAACTATAAAGGAAAAAGAAGCATACAGAAGACAAAATACACTGGACAAGAAAAGGAAGTCCTCTTGACACAAAATAACCAAAACAGTAACCATAGAGAACAAAGAAAGCTGCAAGGGAAAAGGCCAAGTAGAGTATAAAGGCAAACCTATTAGAATTGCACCTGACCTTAATAGAGATCTTAAAGGCCAGAAATGACTGTATAGCAGTACTTTAGACTCTAAGAAATTAGACACAAGCCCAGACAAACAAAACATTCAATCATCATAGATGAAAAAAATAAGAAATTCCATGACAAAACTAAAAGTGAACACATTCACCCCCACAGAAGATGCTAGAAGAAAAAAATTTAAATCAAGAAGGTTAACTACATCCGTGAATACACAGGAAATAAATAACAACACACCAGCAAAATGAATAGAATGGAAACCCAGACTCATATACATATCACCACCACTACCAACAACAACAACAAAATAACAGGAATAGACAATTATTGGTCATTGATATCTCTCAATATCAATGGTCTCAACTCCACAGTAAAAGACAGAGATTAACAGAATCAATGGAAAAGTCAGATCAATCCTTCTGATGCATCTCAGAAATAAACCTCAGCAGTAAGAATAGATATTATCTCAGGGCAAAAGGTTGGAAAGAGTTATGACAATAAAATGGATGTAAGAAGAAAGCTGGTATAGACTTCAAACCAAAACAGATCAAAAGAGATGGGGAAGGATAATACATACTCAAAGCAAAAAACCAACAACAAATATTTCAATTTTTTTTGTTGTTGTTGTTATTGCCATAGTTTTTTAAGAAATTTTTTATTCATTTTACAAACCAACCACAGATCCCCCTCTCATCTCTCCTTAGCTTCCTCCCCACAGCCTTCCACCCTCAGCGCACCCCCCATCCCCTTCTCCAAAGAGTTAAGGACTCCCATGGGGAGTCAACAAAGCCTGCTACATTCAGTTGAGACAGGTCCAAGCCCCTCCTTCTGCATCAAGGCTGTGCAAGGTATCCCACCATAGGTAGCAGGCTCCAAAAAGCCAGTTCATGCACCAGGGATAGATCCTACTACCACTGCCTGGGGCTCCTTGTAGTGGGTAGCCATTCCAGCTTTGATCTGGAAGTTCCAACCCCCACTGAGACTTCAGCAACTGTCATGCATACAAGGCGGGGCCATGGGAGGTGCCTGGAGACCTGAGATCTGGATGGGCCAGCGCTCTCTCTCTGTTCCGGGACCCTGGACGGTGGAGGTGGGCCAAGCAGAGCTCCAGAGAACACCGCTGGACTGTGATACACCTTCCTCAGACTCCGCGACCTACCTATTCCTTAATTTGTAATTTACGCCATTAAATAAATCTCCTTTTAACTACATGGAGTGGCCTTAATAATTTCACCAATAGCCCCTTAAACAGACCAAGCTACACAAATGTCTTGCTTATACAGAGGGCCTAGTCTAGTCCCATGCATGTGCCACAGCTGTTAGTCTAAATAAAGTTCATGAGTTCCCACCAGCTTGGTTTGGCTGTATCTGTACTTTTCCCCATCATGATCTTGATGCCCCTTGCTCATAGAATCCCTCTTCCCTCTCTTCGACTGGAGCTTGAACTGGTGCTTGGCTGTGGATCTCTGCATCTGTTTCCATCAGGTTCTGGATGAGGGCTCTTCCCCAAACATAAGGACACATGTCACTACTTCTCAAACCACATATTAGCCATCAAACACTAATAGTGAGAGACTTTAATATCCCACTATCCTCAAAGGACAAAAAAATAAAAAAAATAAAATAAACAAAGAAAGACTGGAGCTAACAGATATTATAGACCAAATGGAATGTAGTTGAAGACGAGATAGTTATAATTATGGTTTTCCTTGGTTATGATAAAAGATAAATTAGATATAAAATTTAAATGTAGGATAGATAAAATATATTTTAATTTTACAAAATACAAATAGACTAGATATTGTAACTGTAATTCATGATAGATATATGTAATTTTACTAAAACTTTCCTTTTGTTTAGAAAGAAAGGGGGAAGTAAGGGGGGATGTTCTTTTGTATGCTGTGAAAATGTTTTGCTCTGTTTGGTTGATAAATAAAGCTGTTTGGCCAATGATGAGGCATAATAGGGTTAGGTGGGACATTCTAACTAGATAGAAGGAAGGCGAAAGGCAGAACAGAGTAGAAGCTGCCAGCAACCACCATGAGAATCAAGATGTAAAGCCACAGGTAAGCCACGAGGCAAAGTATAGATTTATAGAAATGGATTAATTTAAGATATAAGATCTAGCTAGTGAGAAGCCTGAACCAACAGCCCATACAGTTCTTAATATAATCCTCTGTGTGTTCATTTGGGTCTCAGTGGTTGTGGGACTGTGAGGACATGGGAGTTGGGTGGGCACAGGAAAACTTTTAGCACACTACCAGATATTTACATATTAAAACTGGATATCAATAACAACAGAAACAAAAGAACGCTTACAAACACCAAATGCAAAATAAGAAATCTCTACTTAATGAAATATATGTCAAGACAGATATAAGAAAGAAAGTAAAGATTTTCTAGAATTTGAAAAAAAATAACACACAGCATACCCAAACTTATGTGCTAGAATGAAAGCAGTGATAAGAGGAAGGTTGATAACATTAAGTGTCTACATTAAAAAAGATGGAGCAACACCTGAAAGGTCTAGAACAAAAGGAAGTAATCACACCCACACCCAACAGGAGTAGCTGACAAAAAATAATAGAACTGAGAGCTGAAATCCATAAAATAGAAACAAAGTGAATATAAAGAATCATGAAACAAATAGCTGGTTCTTGAAGAAAATCTACATGTATATAAACTCTTATTCAAACTAAGTAAAAAACAAAGAGAGTAACAAAATTAACAAAATCAAAAACAAAAAGGGGGATGTAATAACAGACATCAATGAATTCCGTACATATTTTAAAAACTTGTATTACACCAAATTGGAAAATGTGAAATAAAAGGATAATTTCCTAAATAGGTAGCATTTACCAAAGTTGAATCAAGATCAGGTAAACAATTTAAATAGACCTATAACAACTAAATGCTGTGGGATGGTCTGTATGTCAATTGTGTTGCTGATCGGTCAATAAATAAATCACTGATTGGCCAGTGGCCAGACAGGAAATATAGGCAGGACTAACAGAGAGGAGAATTGAGAGAACAGGAAGGCAGAGAGAGACACTGCCAGCCGCCATGATGACAAACAGCATGTGAAGATGCTGGTAAGCCACGAGCCATGTGGCAAGGTATAGATTAATGGAAATGGATTAATTTAAGCTGTAAGAACAGTTAGCAAGAAGCCTGTCACGGCCATACAGTTTGTAACCAATATAAGTCTCTGTGTTTACTTGGTCGGGTCTGAGCGGCTGTGGGACTGGCAGGTGAGAGAGATTTGTCCTGACTGTGGGCCAGGCAGGAGAACTCTAGCTACAACTAAAGAAACAGAAGCAGTCATTAACAGCTATCAAACAAAAAAAGCCCTCAGCCAGACATATTTAGCATACAATTCTACTAGACTTTTACGAAGACTTAACACCAATGCTCTTCAAATCATTCCCCAAAATAGAAACAAAAGGAACTCTGCCCAATTCATTTTATAAGTCCACATTTATTGAGATACCCAAACTACATAAAGGACCAACAAAGATAATTACAGAACAATTTCCCTTATGGAAATCTTTCAGTAAAATACTTCCAAGTCTAATTCCTTGAGTTCTTTATATATACTGGATATCAGCCCTCTGTCAGATGTGCGGTTGGTGAAGATCTTTTCCCATTCTGTAGGCTGTCATTTTGTCTTGCTGACCATGTCCTTTGCCCTACAAAAGCTGCTCAGTTTCAAGAGGTCCCATTTATTAATTGTTTCTCTCAGTGTCTGTGCTACTGGTGTTAAATTTAGAAAGTGATCTTCTGTGCCAATGCCTTAAAGACTACTTCCTACTTTCTCTTCTGTCAGATTCAGAGTAACTGGATTTATGTTGATGTTTTTGAATCACTTCGACTTAAGTTCTGTGCACAGTGACAGATAGAGGTCTATTTGTAGCCTTCTACATGTTGACATCCAGTTATGCCAGCGCCATTACTTGAAGATGCTTTATTTTTTCCATGGTACAATTTTGGCTTCTTTGTCAAAAATTATATGTTCATAGGTGTGCGGATTAATGTCAGGGTTTTCAGTTTGGTTCCATTGGTCCACATATCAGTTTTTATGCCAGTACCTGGCTGTTTTTATTACTGTAGCTCTATAGTAGAGCTTGAAGTCAGGGATTGTGATGCCTCCAGAGGTTGTTTTACTATACAGGATTCTTTTGGCTATCGTGGGTTTTTTGTTTTTCCATATGAAGTTGAGTATTGTTCTTTACAGGTCTGTGAAGAACTGTGTTGAGATTTTGATGGGGATTGCATTGAATCTGTACATTGCTTTTGGTAAGATTGCCATTTTTAATATGTTAATCCTGCCTATCCATGAGCATTGGAGATCTTTCCATTTTTTTGACATCTTCTTCAATTTCTTTTTTCAGGGACTTAAAATTCTTGTCATACAGGTCCTTCACTTGCTTAGTTAGAGTTACTCTAAGGTATTTTATATCATTTGTTGCTATTGTAAAGGGTGATATATCTCTGATTTTCTTATCAGCCTGTTTGTCATTTGTATATAGGAGGGTGACTGATTTTTTGTTAGTTAATTTTATATCCTGCTACATTGTTTAAGGTGTTTATAAGCTGTAGGAGTTCCTTGGTGGAATTTTTGGGGTCACTTATGTATACTATCATGTCATCTGCAAATAGCAAAAGCTTGACTTCTTCCTTTCCAATTTGTATTTTCTTGATCTCCATATGTTGTCTTATTCCTCTGGCTAGAACTTCAAGTACTATATTGAATAAGTATTGAGAAAGTAGACATCCTTGTCCTGTTCCTGATTTTAGTGGAATCGTTTGAGTTTCTCTCCATTTTCTTTGATGTTAGCTGTTGGCTTGATGTAAATTGCCTTTATTATGTTTAAGTATGTTCCCTGCATTCCTGATCTCTCCAAGACCTTTATCATGAAGGGGTGTTGAATTTTGTCAAATGACTTTTCAGCATCTAGTGAGATGATCATGTGCCTTTTCCCTTCAGTTTGTTTATATGGTGTATTACATTGACAGACTTTCATATGTAGAACCACCCTTGCATCCCTAGGATGAAGCCTAATTGATCATGGTGGATAATTGTTTTGATGTGTTCTTGGAGTCTGTTTGCCAGTATTTTATTGAGTATTTTTGCATCAATGTTCATGAGAGAGATTGGTCTGTAGTTCTCTTTTTCCAGCCTTTTTTTCTTAGGTAGTGTCTGTCTTTGAATTTGAGGTGTGTTTCTTGTATGCAACAGAAAGATGGGTCCTGCTTTCGTATCCATTCTGTTAGCATTTGTCTTTTTATAGGTTTATTAAGTCCATTGATATTAAGGGATATTAATGACCAGTGATCGTTCATTCCTGTTAACTTTTGGTGGTACTGTGTCTGTAATTATCTTTTTTGGGGTTTCCTGCTGTGAGGTTATCTGTTTGCCTGTGTTTTCATGGGTGTATCTGACTTCCTTAGGTTGGAATTTTCCTTCTAGTGTTTTCCGTAGGGCTGGGTTTATGGATAAGTATTGTTTAAATCTGTTTTTTTCTTGAAATGTCTTGTTCACTCCATTTATGATGATTGAAAGTTTTGCTGGGTATATTAGTCGAGGCTGGCATCCATGGTCTCTTAGTGTCTGCATTACACCTGTCCAGTTCCTTCTGGCTTTAAAAGTCTCCATTGGGAAATCAGGTGTTATTCTGATGGGTTTGCCTTTATAGGTCACTTGACCTTTTTCCTTTGCTGCCCTTAATATTCTTTCTTTATTCTGTAGGTTTAGTTGTTTAATTATTATGTGGTGATGGGACTTTTTGGGGGATTCTAGCCTGTTTGGTGTTCTATAGACTTCTTGTATCTTCATAGGCATTTCCTTCTTTAAGTTTGGAAAGTTTTCTTCTATGATCTTGTTGAATATATTTTCTGTGCCTTTGAGTTGGTATTCTTCTCCTTCCTCTATCTCTATTATTCTTAGGTTTGGTCTTTTCATGCTGTCCCAAATTTCTTGGACATTTTATGTTATGAGTTTTTTGGCTTTGGTATTTTCTTTGACTGACGAATCTATTTGCTGTATTGTATCCTCTACACCAGAGATCCTCTCTTCCATCTCTTGTATTGCATCTGTGATTGTCATTGTATATAGGAGGGCTACTGATTTTTTTGATTTAATCTTGTATCCTGCTTACATCTGTGTTTCCTGTTTGTTTACTCAGCTTTTCTATTTCCAGCATTCCCTCTGTTTGTGTCTTCTTCATTTTTTCTATTTCCCTTTTCATGTCTTGAACTGTTTCCCTCACCTGTTTTATTGCTTTTTCATAGTTTTCTTTAAGGGATTTATTGCTTTCTTCCAGTTTTTATTTGTCTTTTTCTCTATTTCTTTATAGATTTCTTCCCACTTTTTGTTTGACTTTTTCTCAATTTCTTTATTGATTTCCTCCACTTTTTTGTTCATCTTTTCCTCAATTTCATTTTTCATTTTTTTTCTTTAAAGACCTCTAGCATCTTCATGATGATATTCTTAAGGTTGCTTTCTTCTGCTTCTTCTACCTTGTGATGTTTAGGTCTTGATGTTGGAGGAGGGCTAGTTTCTGGTGATGCTGTATTGCTCTTCATGTTGTTGTATGTGCTTCTGTCTTGACGTCTGCCCATCTCCTCATCTAATAGGTATAAGAGGTGCCTCTGTCTGAGTGAATTGCTGTTGGTCCACTCTGTGCCTGTGTCTGTGTCTCAGGGGGCCTTTCTGGGCCTAATCTTAGCTCTTGGTCTAACTGGAACAGGCAGTTTCTGTGTCTCAGAGAGGAGAGCTGCTCTTGGGTCAACCAAAGCTATTTGATTCTGGGACTCACAGATTTGTTATTGGTCTTATCAGGGCCCTTGGTCCAGTCAGAGCTCACAGATTCTGTGTTTTAGGAAGTCTCTCTTGGTCCAATGAGAGGTGGCAGATTCTACTTCTCAGAAAGCCACTCTTGGTCTAATGAGGACTGGCAGATTCCCTCTCTCCTGAGGTTACTCTTGGTCCAATGACAGCTCTTTGTCCAATGAGAGCTCTTTCTCTGGGCCATATGAGAGCTGGGGGTTGGTTTCCAAGCCTCAGGAAGTGGCAAGGGTGGGCATGTAGATTGCAGGGTCCACTGGGGTGTCTTGGAGAAGGGGAACCTTCCCGCAAGAGCCCAGTCAGCTGGCTGGCAACCAGGGCCGATTTTGGCAGCTGTTCCCCAGGAAAGGCTGGAGTCCAGAAGTGGGTTCTAGGGGCAGGCCTCCCTGGATATGAACAGTCACCATCTAATACTTCTATGTAAAAAAAAATCAAGTCTTGGAAGAAAGAATTTGAAGACGATATCAGAAGATGAAAATTTCTTCAATGCTCATTGATTGGTAGGATTAACATAGTGAAAATGGTCATCCTTCCAATAGCAATCTGCATATTTAATACAATCCTTATCAAATGCAATTGGAAATATAGGATATATATATATATATATATATATATATATATATATATATAGAGAGAGAGAGAGAGAGAGAGAGAGAGAGAGGAAGAGAGAGTGAGAGAGAGAGAGAGGAGTGCTAAAACAATCCAAAAAAAAATTCTGGAGCTCTCATCATCCCTGAATTTAAGTTTTACTACAGAATTATAGTAATGAAAATTGTGTGATATTGGCATAAAAACAGCCATAGTGAATAATGAAAGAGAAGTGAAGACTCAGACATAAATCAATACACTTAAGGACACCTGATTTTTGATAAAGTAGTCATAAGCATACATAGGAAAAAATACAGCATCTTCAACAATAGGTATTGGTCAAACTGGAAGTCTGCATATAGAAGAATGTAAATGTGTTCATACTTATCACTGTGCACAAAACTCAAGGTCAAATAGATCAAAGACCTCATTATAAAACCATATACATTGAACCTGATAGAAAAGAAAAGGGGTAATAGCCTTGCACTCATTGGTCCAGGAAAAGATCTGAACAGAACACCAATAGCACAGGCAGTCAAATCAATAATTAATAAATGGGACCCTGTGAAGCTGAAACTTCTATAATACAAAGGATAACATCATTAAGACGAAGAAGCAACCTATAAAATAGAAAAAAGATTTTACTAACCCCACTTCTAACAAAGAACTAATATACAAAATATATAAGGACCCCAAGAAATTAGCTATAAAGAAACCAAATAATTCAATTCAAAAATTGGGTATAGATTTAAACAGAGAATTCTCAGTAGAGGAATCTGAAATGGCTGAGAAGCACTTAAAGACATGTTCAGCACTCTTATTCATTGGGGAAATGCAAATTAAAACTATTTTAAGATTCCATCTTACACCTGTCAAAATGGATAAGATCAATAATCCAAGGGATAGCTCATGCTGGCAAGGATATGGAGCAAGAACAACATTTCTCTATTGCTGGTGGGAGTGCAAAATTGTAGAGCCTCCATGGAAATCAATAGAGCAGTTCTTCAGAGAACTGGGAACCAATCTACCTCATTATCTGGCTATACCACTCTTGGGAATATATCAAAAGAATGCTACCACGAAGTCACTTGCTTAATTATGTTTATTGTGGCTTTATTCATAATAGCCAGAAACTGTAAATGATGTGGATGCCCCTCAACCAATGAATGGATAAAGAAAATGTGGTATATTTATATAATGGAGCATTGTTAAAAAAATGGAATCATGAAATTTGCAGTCAAATAGATGGAACTAGAAAAATATCATTCTGAGTGAGGTAACCTAACTCATGAAGACAAATACAGTATGCATTCACTTTTTTATGCAGAGAAAATAAGGAGTATGCATTTTTTATTTATTTATTTTTTTTGAATTTTTTTTATTCATTTCACATACCAGTCACAGTTCATGGTGGGAGGAAGAAAGAGAGTGGGATCGGTATGTATTGGTATGTATTTTAAGTATTTATTAACCATTAAGTAAATCATAACAAACTGTAATCTGTAGATGTAGAGAGGTTAGGTAAAGAGGAAGGTTCTAGGGAAGATGCAAATAAAATAAATTTTGCTGGTGGACTGGGCATAGGCGGGGACTGGAAAAGGATGGATCAGTTGGGGTTGGGAAATGGGATGGAGAGAGAGAGAGTACAGGAAGAGACAATTGGAATTGAGGCACATTTGGAGGGCAGTGTGGAAACCTAGTGTAGTCAAACCTTCTGGGATTTTATGAGAATGATCCTAGTGAACACTCCTAGTAATGGGGGATATGGAGTCTGAACTTGCCATGTCTTGTAGGCAGGCAAGTTTCCCAGTGGTGAGACTTCACTGTGTTTGGTTGAGTTGTTGGCTCTAGGGGTCCTGTGCAGATCCCCAGACAACCCTGAGTGATGCTAGAAGAAAAAATTGTTCTCTACAAACTGACAGTGGGGGTCCCATTTCTGGGGACAACATCCTCACAGCTCACTAAACATAGTGAGATGAGGTGGTGCCTGCATGGAGCCTTCAATCCTATTTCCTAGTCTCTCTGGTGCAAGAAGGTACTCTGTAGGATACTGAAAGAAAATAATGGACACCGATCCAGCCAAAACCTTTAACCTACACTCTATCCTGTCTGCAACATATTTTGGGATAATGGTGGCACAGAATTTGAGGTGCTGGCCAACCAGTGTCTGATTTAACTTGAGGCCCATAAGAGGGAGCCCATGATAGACATTGGAGACTGGATAGGCTAGAGCATGGGACTCTTAATCTCAGGGTTGTAGGTTCGAGCCTCATGTTGGGTGCCACTTGTAGCTGGAGTTTTCCTGTGTCCACCCGGCTCCTGCAGTTGCTCAGACCCAAGTAAACACAGAGAGATTTATATTATGTATAAACTGTATGGCCAGGCCAGGCTTCTTGCTATCTAGTTCTTATATCTTAAATTAACCCAGTTCTATAAATCTATACCTTACCATGTGGCTTGTAGCTGACCAGTATCTTTACATCTTACTTCTCATGGCAACATCTGGCAGCGTCTCCTGACTCCACCTTCCACTTTCTAGAATTCTCTCTGCTTATCCCACCTATACTATACTTCCTGCCTGGCTACTGGTGAACCAGCATTTTATTTATCAGTCAATCAGAGCAGCACATTCACAGTATAGAGAAAGACATCCCCAGCAACAACCAAACACAATTGATCTTAAAAAGAAAATCAATGAAATGATTTCTAATGATATTTTGAAATACTTATAGATTGGTACCTTGTCCAACCAGCAACAAAGAGGCTTCCTCTGGCAGCAGATGAGAGCGAATATTGAGACACACAGCCAGGTATTATATGGAGAGAGTGTCTAAATTAGAGATCTCCATTGGGTTCCTACCCTTGGAGCTCAGAGAATCCCACAGGAATAGGGCACAGAAAGATTGTAGGAGTCAGAGGGGATGGAGGATACCAAGAGAGCATGGCCCACAGAATCAACTAAACAGAGTGCATGCAGGCTGACAGAGCTGAAGAGGCAAAGATGGAGCCGATCAGGGTCTGCACCATGTCATCTCCTTGTATATTGCAACTGTTAGTTTGGTGTTTGTGCGGGACTTCTAACTGTGGGAACAGGTGTGTCTTTGACTTTTCTGGATCCTCATGCGACTCTTTTCCTTCCTGTAGAATTTTCTTCTCCAACTTCAGTGTAAGGGCTTTTGCCTTGTCTTACTGTATTTTGATTCATCATGTTTGGTCTTTCTCTCTTGGCAGCCTGCTCTTTTTTGAGGGGGAGTTTTTCTGGGGACAAGGGAGGAAGAGGAGATTTGGGAAAAATGAAGGAAGGTGAAACTGTGGTCATGATGTATTGTATAAGAGAAGAATATATTTTCAATAAAGATATTAAATAAATAAAGTAAATAATTAAAAGATGGTTTTAAGTCACCCTCTCCTCAACACATCTTTTCACATGTTCACATCCAAGACTAATGGACAGTATGGACAGAGAACATGATAGGCAAATTCAACCTCTCATGACATTATGAGAGAAATTATTTTTTAATACTGAATTATTTTGTCTCTTGCAATGTATACATAATGATGCCAATCTGGCTGCCTTACTATAGTCCTTAACTAGCAGAAATTCAGGACACAAGATCTTAAACTAACAAAGCACAGATTTTCCTCTCAAAATATGTCTTTGCTTCCCCATCTCTTGTTTACATCTTTCAACCTACCCTTCCTGGAGACACAGTTGTGGTAAAACACTCTCTTTAAAAAAAAAAAGTTCCTTCCTTCTTCTTCTCTTCTGTTTCCTTTATCCCCCCCTCTCTCTTCTTGACAGGGTCTCTAGCCCAGGTTAGCCTCACTTTTGCTAACTAATTTTGACTTGGAATTCATGGTATATCTCCTTCTCAGGTATACACCATTATGACAGGAATAAGAAGTTTTAATAACTTTCATAACTCATCAATATCCATTTGATGGCCATTTCTAGAATTTTATATTCATGGAAATAATATTTTTGAGCCACTCTTGTAATTCTCCCTTATTGTGCCTTTAATTGTCTATCTTTATAATATTCTTACTTTTTCAATGTTAATATTAATTATATTTATTTTATGTATATGAGCATTTTCCTGCATATGTGTGTATGTGTGTGTGTGTGTGAGTGTGTATCACATATGTAAATCACTTGCATACCTGGGGCCCACAGAGGACAGAAGGCATCAGATCTCCTGGAACTGGAGTTACAGATATTTGGGAACCACAATGTGGGTGTTGAGAACTGAATCCAGGTACTCTGCAAGAGCAACAAATGCTCTTGACTCCTGAGATACTTCACCAGTCCTTGCAATTTTTGTGTCAGTATATTTGATGGTTTTCAGTTTATATAAAGTTTCAACTTAGTGACTTTCCTCAGTTAATGTATTTGAGTACATGAACATCTAACAATGCCACTACTAAGTATGTAGAACTCTTGACTTTTAATAGAAACGCATTATAAGAAAATAGCAGGGGAAGTTGGGTACAGCATATTATTTCTGTATTTAACCACATTTAGTTAAGATTCTTCTTTTTATTAAAAGATAAGAAGTGGTAAAATTTCTTCCTATTCTCATGTGGTCTTCATTTACCATGGTCTCCTATTCCTTGTTCTCCCTCTCTGTTTTTGATCCAGCTGGGATCTCCCACTCACCCAAGCTCTCTTTCCCTCGACCCTCGCCCTTCACTACCCCCACTCCTGTCCAGGCTGTTCATGTAGATCTCATTCCATTTCTCTGTCGTTGGGCGATCCCTGTGTCTTTCTTGGGGTCCTGTTTTCCAGGTAGCCTGCCTGGTGATGTGAGTAGCAGTCCAGTCATCCTTGTTCCACATCTAGTATCCTGTTATGAGTGAGTACATACCATGTTTGTCTTTCTGAGTCTGGGATACCTCACTCAGGATGATTTTTTCTAGATCCATCCATTTGTCTGCAAACCTCATGATGTCATTGTTTTTCTCTGCTGAGTAGTATTCCATTGTGTATATGTACCACATTTTGTTTATCCATTCTTCAGTTGAAGGGCATCTAGGTTGTTCCCATGTTCTGGCTATTACAAACAACGCTGATATGAACATAGCTGAACAAGTGCTCTTGTGGTGTGGTTGAGCATTCCTTGGGTATATGCCCAAGAGTGGTATAGCTGGATCTTGGGGGAGATGGATTCCCAATTTTCTAAGAAATCGCCATATTGATTTCCAAAGTGGTTGTACAAGCTTGCATTCCCACCAGCAGTGGAGGAGAGTTCCCCTAGCTCCACATCCTCTCCAGCATAAGGTGTCTTCAGTGTTTTTGATCTTAGCCATTCTGACAGGCGTAAGGTGGTATCTCAGAGTTGTTTTGATTTGCATTTCCCTGATGATTAGGGATGTTGAGCAATTCCTTAAATGTCTTTCAGCCATTTGAGTTTCCTCTGTTGAAGTGCTAGAGAGGCCCACAGAAATCCACAAAGATACCCCCACAACAGACTGCTGGCAATGGTCGAGCGACAATCCGAACTGACCTACTCTGGTGATGGGATGGCCAAACACCCTAATTGTCGTGCTAGAAACCTCATCCAACTACTGATGGACCTGGAGGCAGAGATCCATGACTAGGCCCCAGGTGGATCTCTGGGAGTCCAATTAGCGAGAATGAGGAGGGTTTATATGAGAGAGAATTGTTGAGACCAAGGTCGGATAAAGCACAGAGACAAATAGCCAAACAAACGGAAACACATGAAATATGAACCAATGGCTGAGGGGTCACCAACTGGATCAGGCCCTCTGAGTGGGTGAGACAGTTGATTGGCCTGATCTGTTTGGGAGGCATCCAGGCAGTGGGACCGGGTCCTGTGCTCATTGCATGAGTTGGCTGTTTGAAACCTGGGGCCTATGCAGGGTCCCTTGGCTCAGCATGTGAGGAGGGGACTGGACCTACCTGGACTGAGTCCACCAGGTTGATCTCAGTCTGTGGGGAAGGCTTTGCCCTGGAGGAGATTGGAATGGGGGGCGGGCTGGGGGGAAGGTGAGGGGGGCGGGAGGGGGGAGAACAAGGGAATCTGTGGCTGATATGTAGAACTGAATTGTATTGCAAAATAAAAAAAAAAAGAAGTGGTAAAATTATTTTTAGACTCCTTATTTCCTATCTAGATAGCATGGATGTTTTAGACTGCTGGAGCCTTTGGATCATACTTCATGTACACACTCACCTGTGCTTTTTGCTGAACCATGCTGCTTATGTAAATCTGATATAATCCAAGTCCTACTACATGTATTTCGCTATCATTACAGCTTCAGGTTATGAACTGACTGCAAAAAATCAAATTAAGACATATCTTAATAAGATTTAGTTGAAAATACTTTTTTCTCCTTGTAAGCCCATCTCTTTTGAAAGCTCTAATGATATAAACACCATAAAAGGAGGGCAATTGGGTTCAAGTGGGGACCATGTGTTCAATTAGTAGGGATATTTTTTAAAGCTTCCCAATATTCTTACACCAAGAGTGTTTTATTAAACGGGTTATTTTAGTTTTAATGGCTGAAATATTTCTGGGTTTCTAGAGCATACTGAGTTCTTAAGAGCTCCTTGGAGAGGATGAGTGACCTTTACCATCAAAGCACTAAATGAGAACATCATTGGCATAGCTTTATTATCATAAAGCAAATTTAGAAGCCAGATTTTTAAAAGAGCATGGAATTGGCCTAATGGAAAAAGCCAAGAGTGAGTCCTTGTATAATTTCTCCATGTGTTGTAGAGAATTCAGATCAACTGGAGTGAGTCCAAATTCATTGTGGAGAAATATGCACTAAACGAAGAATAGGATTATGAAAATGGACATCATTTTGAAGGCTTCATCCCAGCAATACATAAAGTGTGTGGCTTTAAATTCCAACCAGTAGTAATGGCACAATAGCAACTGATGCCATGTTAAACATCTCTTACTAAGTGACTAATGAATGGAATCCAATACAGGTGATTGTAGATAATACAATTTAAATCACTTCCTTGTATATATCAGGTATTAAGTTATATAAAATCAGCATGATGTTTTTGGGAAAACTGAGTGACCACTTCACCAACAATTACTATATATTATATAAAATACATAAAATGTGACAGTGTAGAAATAAATAATATAACAGGTGTTATAACATTAACAAGTCAGAGTCTCTTAATTTATCCACCCTTTCCATGACAATTATAGTGTTAGTGCATGGGTGTGCTCCTTAACACACATGGCTAAACATTGATGGTTTGACTCAATCTGTATTATTGTGTTTACTAAGAAAATATCTTGTGAATAGTGAACAATTTCTGCATATCCCACCTCTTTCTTACTTTTTCCCTTGATTCAGTTCAGTTTTGATTCTTTTGAAACACCATCTTAACTCAGTGACTTGCATCATAATCCTGCCTAACAATGACAGAGATTAGAGACATGTACTACCATGCTTACCTGAGAATATATGCTTTAAATTAAGAATTCTACAAAGTTCTATTGATTCACACTTGGCAATTTTATTGCACACATATAACTTGAACTTGGAAATTATTTTTCTGCTTTGCAATCATTTAAATATGTTAGAAAACCCAAATTACTCTTTTTACCTGTTAAGACTGTATTAGTTGCTGGGCAGTGATGGCACATGTCTTTAATCCCACCACTCAGGAGGCAGAGCAAGGAGGATCTCTGTGAGTTTGAGGCCAGCCTAGTCTACAGAGCGAGATCCAGAATAGGTACCAAAACTACACAGAGAAACCCTGTCTTGAAAACTGTCTCCCCCAAAAGATTGTAATTAGTCTTTTAAAATTGAAAAAGGTAAATAAATAGAATATATATCCTTTTAATATTTATTATTTTATGCTTATTCACTGTCTAATCATATTATTTCTATTTTCATTTTCTAAATACAAGCATTTTTATTTGAATTTACAATATAATCGTTAATTAGACTCACCTTCTAATGTTTTGTTTGATTTAAAATATGTTAGAGGTTGTATTATAATGTCCTTACTAATAGGTAAAAGCATTTTTGTGTTTTTCAGTAACTCTAAACATGCATTACTTGACTCAATCTGTACTATTGTTTTTACTAAGAAAATATTTTGTGAATAGTGAAAAATGTCCAGATATCTTAGGACAGTTGTAAATGATAATATCATTATCTAGCATTTGGAGATCTAATCGTTAAAAAAGAAACTTTAAAGCATTTTATTTTTCTGATTCATAAACTTCTATTAGATGTATTTTAAAAGAGTTTATCGCTTTCCTCTACTATGTAGATTATTTTATTTTTGATGTTAGTTCTTCTTTATTAGATCATAACAATTCATAATACTTCATTTTTTAAAATTTGTTTTGGTTCAGCTTTGAGTCTTTCAGGACTGTGTCTTAGACCAAGATTGATTGTATAGGTTTTCAGCATTGCCATTTTTTTCAGTGGCAATGATAAAGGAAACAGAATTGTGCATTCTTATTAATATAATGGAATACAAGATTACTGAGATGTAACTACTCAGGAAGGTAAATGGAAACTTAAAGACATAGACAGCAATGCACCAGGTCCTCTGCATATATATTATAGTTTTCATCTCTGTGTATATATTAAAACTTTTAGCTTAGTATTCTTATGGGACTCCTGAGCTTGGGAACAAGTGGGCTGCTGATTCTCATACCTTATTGGGGCTGTTTTCCCTCTCTTAGATGGTCTTGTCCATTCTGGATACAATGTTTTTGTTTGTTTGTTTGCTTGCTTATTTTATTATAGATATTTTGTAATTTATTGTTGCTATCTTTTAGAAACCTGTTCTTTTCTAATGATAGACAAAAAGAGATTGGATGCAGAGGGAAGGTTAGGAGTAGAGGGAGGGAATCTGTAATTGGGGTACATTGTATCAGGAAAAAGTAAAATATAATTGCATCATTATTATCCCTCTTCCCTTTCCTCCCTCAAACCATCTGTTGATCCTTACCCTCACTTCTTTTACAAACAAATGCGTTCCTTTTTTTTTGAATTGAACACTCAGACAATCTACTGAGTCAATTTTTTTCTTCATTTTTCTGAGTTTTTTGTTTATTTTATTTTATTCTTTTTTTGTTTTTACATCCCAACTTCAATTTCTCCTCCTTTCTCTCCTACCAGTCCTTTTCCCTCAACTCTTCCTCCTCTGTTTCTCTTCAGAAACAGGAAACCCTCCCATGGATATCCACCAGCCATGACATATCAAGTTGCAGTGAGTCCAGACACCTCCTCTCCAGTGATCCATTTTGTATCCTATTAAAATTTACCTGAAGATGAGTAGACAGAAAAAGCCACTAGATTAGACATAGAGGCCAGTAAGTGGTGGCACACACCTTTAATCCTAGAGCTTGGGAGGCAGAGTTCTGTCTGGATTTCTTTGAGTTCAAAGTCACCCTGAACTACATGAGATTGACTCAATCTGGGAGAGAAAACAGAGCCAGGCAGTGGTGGTACACACCTTTATTCCCAGTACTGGGAAGCACACATGCCTTTAATCCCAGGAAGTGATGACTGGGAGGAGAAAGCTATATAAGGCATGAGGAGACAGGAATGAAAAGCTTTGCAGCAGAAACATCCCTTTCAGCTAGCGGCTTTTTTGGCTGGAGCCTTTTGGGTGAGGACTCATGGAGTTGGTGAGGTGAGACATGGCAGTGGCTTGTTCCTTTATCTCTTTGATCTTTCAGCATTTACCATAAAATCTGGCTCTAGGTTTTTTATTTTTTTTATTCATTTTATTTTATTTATTTATTTATTTTATTAAAAGACCAATTTAGAATCCGTCGTATACTCTTCTCATATTAAGGTTGAGCGAGGCAACCCAATAGAGTGAAAGTGTCCCAAAACCAGGCATCAGAGTCAGAGGTAGCCCCTGCTCACACTGTTAGGAGTCCCACAAGGAGGCCAAGCTACATGGCTGTAACATGTATGCAGAGGACCTAAGTCAGTCCTGTACAGACTTGGAGCCCCTGTGAGCCCAAGTTAGTTGACTATGTGGGTTTTGCTTTGGTGACCTTGATTCCTCTTGCTTCTACAATCCTTCATCCCCCTCGTCCAGGAGATTCCCTTAGCTATGCTTAAATTTTGGCTGTGGGTCTCTGCATCTGTTTAAATCAGCTGCTGGGTTAAGTTTCTTTGATGACAATTAGGCTAGGCACCAATCTATGAGTATAGCAGAATATCATTATGAATCATTTCACTGACATTTTATTTTTATTTGTTTGTCTTGCCAGTCCTGTTTGGTTTTGTCCTGGGTCTCTGAACTAGGCCTCTGGGTCCTGACCTTCCAGGCTGTGTCAGGAATGGGCTCCTTCTCATGGTGTGGGAATCAGGCTGGACCAATCGTTGATTGGCCACTCCCACAATTTCTGCACCACCTTTACTCCAGTATATCTTGTAGGCAGAACAAATTGTAGGTAGAAGGTTTTGTGGCTAGGTTGATGTTCCAATCCCTCCAGTGGAAATATTTCCTTGTTGGAGAAGATGTCTGGTTAAAGTTCCACAAACTGGTTTAGCTATCCTGATAGCTAAGAAAATAGTCTTCAAATGAAAATTAATCAAATGGAGGGAAGGATATTTCATACTCATTAAAAGACAAATCCACCAAGATGGTGTCTCAATTCTGAACATCTATGCCACAAATACAAGGGCACTCACATTTGTAAAAGAAACATTATTAACCTTAAATCACACATTAGACCCAACACATTAATAGTGGGAGATTTCACCACCTATTCTTACCAGTGGACAGGTCATCTAGACAGAAACTAAACAAAATAATGGAACAGACATTATTATTCAAATGGATGTAACAGATATTTACAGACATTTTACCGAAACAATTAATATATCTTCTTCTCAGCATCTCATGGACCCTCATGAAAAATTAACCATATATTCAGACACAAAGCGAGTCTAGACAGATACAAAATAATTGAAACACTCCCCTGTGGATTAAAGCTGGATTTCAACAACATAAATAGCAGAAAGCCTACAAACTCATGGGAACTGAACAACTCTACTGAATTACCAATGGGTCAAGGAAAAAAGTAAAGAAATAAATTAAAAACTAATTAGAATTCAATGACAATGAATGCACACCATACCTAAACTTACAGGATGTAAGGAGCTGTGCTAAGAGGAAAGTTCATAGAACTAAGTGCCTTTTTAAGGAAATTGCAGAGATCTCATAGTTCAGACTTAACAGTATACCTGAAAGCACTAGACAAAAAAAAAGCAAACACTCACAAGAGGAATAGATAGCAGGGAATAATCAAACTGAGGGATGAAATCAATAAAATAGAAACAAAGGAACAACACAAAGAATCAGTGAAACAAAGAGTTAGTGCTTTGTGAAAAACAACAAGCTAGACAAATCCTTATCCAAACTGACTAAAAGACAGAGGGAGATTATCCAAATTAGCAAGATCTGAAATGGAAAGGGGTACATAAGAACAGATACCAAGGAAATCAGAAGAATCATTAGGTCATTCTTCTAAAACCTGTACTCCACAAAATTGGAAAATAAAAAAGAAGTGGACAAATTTCTTGATTGATACAACTTACCAAAATTAAATCAAGATCAGATAAAAAATTTAAATAGACATGCAACTGCCAAGTAAATAGAAGTAAAAAGTCGGCCGGGCGGTGGTGGCGCATGCCTTTAATTCCAGCACTCGGGAGGCAGAGCCAGGCGGATCTATGTGAGTTCAAGGCCAGCCTGGGCTACCAAGTGAGTTCCAGGGAGGCGCAAAGCTACACAGAGAAACCCTGTCTCAAAAAACCAAAAAAAAAAAAAAAAAAAAAAAAAGAAGTAAAAAGTCTCCCTACCCAATAAAATCCGGGGTCAGAATGGTTTTAGCACAGAATTCTACCAGACTATCAAAGAACAAATGATATGAATAGTCCTCAAATTATTTCATGAAATGGAAACAGAAGGAACATTGACAACTTCATTTTATGAAGCCACAGTCAGTCACTCTGATACCTATACCACACAAAGACTCAGCAAAGAAAATTTCAGACCAATCTCCCTCATGAACATTGATGTAAATATACTCAATAAAATACTCACAAACCCAATCCAAGAACACATCAAAAAGATCATACACCATGATCAAGGAGACTTCATCTCAGACATGCAGGGAGGGTACAACATATGAAAACCGGTCAATGTAATCCCCCATATAAACAAACAAAGATAAAAATTACATGATCATCTCATTAGATGCTGAAAAAGCCTTTGAAAAAACCAAAACTCCTTCATGATAAAAGTCTTGGGGAAATTAGGGATACAAGGAACATATCTAAATATAATAAGGCAGTTTATAGCAAGCCTATATCCAACATCATATTAAATGGCGAAAAACTAAAAATATTTCCTCTAAAAACAAGAACAAACCAAGGCTGTCCACTCTATGCATAACTATGCAGTAAAGTACTTGAAGTCTTTAGTACTAAAACAACTAAAAGATATCAAGATATAAAAATTGGAAAGGAAGACAAAGAATCATTATTTGCAGATGATATGATAGTATACATAAGTGGTCCCAAAAATTCTACCAGGGAAGGCTACAGCTAATAAACACCTTTAGTGAAGTGGATAGATACCAAATTAACTAAAAATAAAAATTAATATGCTTCCTATATACAAATGATAAACAGACTGAGAAAGAAATCATGGAAACACCACCATTCACAATAGCCACAGATAATATAAAATATGTCAAGTGAAAGACCTGTATGACAAGAACTTCAAGTCTTAGAGGAAATAAATTGGAACAGATATCAGAAGATGGAAAGACCTTCCATGCTCATGGATTGGTAGGATTAACATAGTAAAAATGGCAGTCTTACCAAAAGGAATTTACATGTAAGGAACTATTTAGTAGAGACTAGTGCTCACCTCTTGATACTATGACAATGACTGCCCCCCTCCAAAACAAAACAAAAACCACAAATCAGTTATTAATCGTTAGTCAAGGAGATAATTTTAGGTTTATTTATTGAATGTATACTTTTACTGTTGCATAGTGCATTTTAAAGTTTTGTTATTTTTCATTGTATATTGCATGAACTTTTGATTCAAGTTTATTTTCAAAACAACACACATTAATAATACTGTATAATAATATCAAAATATAATATATATCCATTAGATAATAATAATATTTAAGCATCATAAAACCATCAATTCAATGTCATTACCTTAGGCGTATTCCATGACACAGCTATTCTTGATATTAATATACGTCTCTCATTTATGTCCCTCAAAGAATATTTCTTGTGTAAATACAACAAGATATAACTTATTTAGCATATACATTCATGGTCACTAAATGTTGACTGACAGTACAGGGCTTAGATAGGATCAATACCCATGTAGGGTTGTTCTGTAAGTTCACAACTCCTGTATAGTGTAGAAGGTTCCTAAAATCGTTCTAATTCATATCTTGAACAAGGGATTAGTAAATAACATCTCAATTAGAGGAAGAGCTTAAAAACAGGACTTCTTATCTAGTAACTTGGCACTGATGACTGCATGTGTGTTTGGTTTTTCCAAACTGTTTACTATAGCTTTTTCCCTGGAGTATAGGATGCAGGTTGTTGTACCTGTATTTTTTTTTGGGGAGGGGGTGGCGTTAACCAACCAGCTCCCAAATCATGACACAGAGAATTCTTGTTGGTTTTGAATGCTTGGTCTAGTTTATCCTCATTTCTGGCTAGCTTTTTTAAAACTTAAATTAACCCGTTTCTGTTTATCTACCCTTAGTGTTAGAGCTCTTTTCTTTCTTTCTGTATATCTTAATTTCACTGTTTCTCCTATCTGGGTGGTGGCTGCCTGGCTTCTGGCCCCAGCTGTGTCCCTCTCCTTCTCCTAGTTTCCTTGTTTTGTGCCTTCCTTCCTTCCTTCTTTCCTTCCTTCCTTTCTCTCTCTCTCTCTGTCTCTCTCTGTCTCTCTCTGTCTCTCTCTCTCTCTTTTTCTCTCTCTCTCTTCTCTCTTTTCCTCTCTTCTCTTTCTTCCTCCTATTCATTCTCTCTGCCTGCCAGCCCTGCCTGTCCTTTCTCCTAGCTATTGGCTGTTTAGCTCTTTTTTTTTTTTTTTTTTTTTTGGTTTTTCGAGACAGGGTTTCTCTGTGTAGCTTTGCGCCTTTCCTGGAACTCACTTGGTAGACCAGGTTGGCCTCGAACTCACAGAGATCCGCCTGCCTCTGCCTCCCGAGTGCTGGGATTAAAGGCGTGTGCCACCACCGCCCGGCACTGTTTAGCTCTTTGTTAGACCAATCAGGTGCTTTAGTCAGGCAAGATGAAACAAATGCAACACATCTTTACATAATTAAACAAATGGTGTATATACGAAAGAAATATATATTTTTACATAGTTAAAGTAATATTCTGCAGTATAAACAAACATAACACATCTTTGCCAAGTTAAGATAATATTCCACAGCAGTTTGCAAATATTATCCTATCACCATATTATCTATAGATGGATAAAATGTATTTACATTATTGGTGAAAACACAAACCTTTCAATTGAAAGGTAATAAGAGAAAATTCATTCTGTAGCTAATGTGTAGTGGTTACCCCAAATATCATATACAAACATGCAAACAATCTCATGATATTTTTATAGTCATAGAAAAAGAAAGTGACAAATCAAGGCATATTCAAACATATTTTGGGGACATCATATGGGTGAGTTGCAATAAAGTAAGACAATTTCTTCTGCAGTCTTCATATACTGTCTGATGTGATTTCTAGCTTTGAAGTTAATAGAAGCATGAAGTCTGATAATATATTCCAAATGGACTGATAAAGTACTCAAAAAGATATTAGGTCATACAGAGAGTTGGGCAATGCTTGGCTAGTAAGGACTTATAGCCCAATATAATCATTGTAACTCTCCACAAACTCATTAAATTCTAGTTAACAAACCCTACACAATCTTTAACGTCAGTCTGGCTATTTTCAGGGAACTTAAATTCACAATATACTCAGCAGTTGTATATAATTTATTATACAATATGATTTTTTTTTTTTTTTGGTTTTTCGAGACAGGGTTTCTCTGTGTAGCTTTGCACCTTTTCCTGGAACTCACTTGGTAGCCCAGGCTGGCCTCAAACTCACAGAGATCTGCCTGGCTCTGCCTCTGAGTGCTGGGATTAAAGGCGTGCACCACCACCGCACAGCACAATATGATATTTTATCTCATGAGGTGAAATCCTCATTGTATTTAATTTTACACTAGCTGATCGCTACATCTTGAGTTTACAGCTTAAATCATATTTTTTGAAAATTTATGACATGACCTACTTTATTGTTTAGCAATAATGAAATAATTTAAAGAGACAAATAGGTAAATTTTCAGTATAGTTAATCATGGTCATCATGTAGGCACCTGTGACTAATAAGAAAAATGCTTGTGCTATACTTGCTCTTGATTTAAATGAATTGTTTTTAAATGAATTTTTTCCCACAGGGATATAGCTCAGATTTGAAGAAGTAAAAAACATACAAAAATATATTCTTTTTTTTTTTTTTTTTTGGTTTTTTGAGACAGGGTTTCTCTGTGTAGCTTTGCGCCTTTCCTGGGACTCACTTGGTAGCCCAGGCTGGCCTGGAACTCACAGAGATCCTCCTGGCTCTGCCTCCCAAATGCTGGGATTAAAGGCGTGTGCCACCACCGCCCGGCCTCAAAAACATATTCTGTAATCCAATATCCTTGTTGCTTTTCCTTTTACGTGAGTTTACAACCTAAGAAAACATATTTATGGCCAATATATAGAATACTAATTTAAGTGGCATTATTTGAACCCTACAGCACAAAGGATTCTGAATATAACTTTCATGAGTGTATATAGTTCAAGATTTAGATGTTGACCGCATTAAGTGTCAGTAGCACTTACCTTAAAGCAATTATCATAACAGTTATATATTGATAATTTCATTTAAAGTATTATGGAATGGGCTGAGGATATAGCTTACATGGTAGAGTGCTTGTCTGGTATTCACCAAGCCCTGGCTGCAATCCTCATCACCATAGAGAAATGATATGTTACAACTGTAATCCTAGAACTAATGTAGAGCAGAAGTTCAAGGTCTTCGCAGATTCATAACAAGATTTCACCAGCTTGGAATACTTAAAATCCTGTCTCTTTAGTTCTATGCCGAGTCTACTAGGCTGGGCTGACTCAACAGGGGAGGCATTGCTTTGCAGGAGGTGGGAATGGGGGGTGGATTGGAGGGGTGTGAGGAGGGAAGATGGGGGAATCCATGGCTCATATGTGAAATTAAGTTAATTATAAAATATAAAAACATATATAAAAATCCTGTCTTTCTTTTTTTAATTTGTATTTTTATTTTGCAATACAATTCAGTTCTACATATCAGCCACAGATTCCCTTGTTCTCCCCCCTATGGTCCCCCTCACCTTCCCCCCAGCGAACCCCCCATTCCCACCTCCTCCAGGGCAAAGCCTCCCCCCGAGGACTGAGATCAACCTGGTAGAGTCAGTCCAGGTAGGTCCAGTCCCCTCCTCCCAGGCCGAGCCAAGCGATCCAGCATAGGCCCCAGGTTTCAAACTCATGCAATGAGCACAGGACCTGGTCCCACTGCCTGGATGCCTCCCAAACACATCAAGCCAATCAACTATCTCACCCATTCAGAGGGCCTGATCCAGTTGGTGACCCCTCAGCCATAGGTTCACAGTTCATGTGTTTCCATTTGTTTGGCTATTTGTCCCTGTGCTTTATCCAACCTTGGTCTCAACAATTCTCACTCATATAAACCCTCCTCATTCTCGCTAATTGGACTCCCAGAGATCCACCCGGGGCCTAGCCATGGATCTCTGCATCCAGATCCCTCAGTAGTTGGATGGGGTTTTAGCAAGACAATTAGGGTGTTTGGTCATCCCATCACCAGAGTTGGTCAGTTCAGGCTGTCTCTTGACCATTGCCAGCAGTCTGTTGTGGGGGTATCTTTGTGGATTTCTGTGGGCCTCTCTAGCACTTTGCTTCTTCCTATTCTCATGTGGTCTTCATTTACCATGGTCTCCTATTCCTTGTTCTCCCTCTCTGTTGTTGATCCAGCTGGGAATCTCCCTCTCCCCCAAGTTCTCTTTCCCTCGACCCTTGGCCTTCATTACCCCCACTTATGTCCAGGCTGTACATGTAGATCTCTTCCATTTCTTCATCATTGGTCGATCCTTGTGTCTTTCTTGGGGTCTTGTTTTCCAGGTAGCCTCCCTGGTGATGTGAGTAGCAGTCCAGTCATCCTTGTTCCACATCTAGTATCCTCCTATGAGTGAGTACATACCATGTTTGTCTTTCTGAGTCTGGGTTACCTCACTCAGGATGATTTTTTCTAGATCCATCCATTTGTCTGCAAACTTCATGATGTCATTGTTTTTCTCTGCTGAGTAGTACTCCATTGTGTATATGTACCATATTTTGTTTATCCATTCTTCAGTTGAAGGGCATCTAGGTTGTTTCCATGTTCTGGCTATTACAAACAATGCTGATATGAACATAGCTGAACAAGTGCTCTTGTGATGTGGTTGAGCATTCCTTGGGTATATGCCCAAGAGTGGTATAGCTGGATCTTGTGGGTGATGGATTCCCAATTTTCTAAGAAAGCACCATATTGATTTCCAAAGTGGTTGTACAAGCTTGAATTCCCACCAGCAGTGGAGGAGAGTTCCCCTAGCTCCACATCCTCTCCAGCATAAGGTGTCTTCAGTGTTTTTGATCTTAGCCATTCTGACAGGCGTAAGGTGGCATCTCAGAGTTGTTTTGATTTGCATTTCCCTGATGATTAGGGATGTTGAGCAATTCCTTAAATGTGTTTCAGCCATTTGAGTTTCCTCTGTTGAGAATTCTCTGTTTAGTTCTATAGCCCATTTCTTAATTGGACTGTTGGGCATTTTGGTGTCTAATATCTTGAGTTCTTTATAAGAATTCTGTACAATAACACAACCTCTGGAGGCATCATGATCCCTGACTTCAAGCTCTCCTATAGAGCTACAGTAATAAAAACAGTTTGGTACTGGCATAAAAACTGACATGTGGACCAATGGAATCGAATTGAAGACCCTAACATTAATCCGCACACCTATGAACATATAATTTTTGACAAAGAAGCCAAAAGTGCACAATGAAAAAAAGAGAGCATCTTCAACAAATGGTCCTGGCATAACTGGATATCAACAGGTAGAAGGCTGCAAATAGATCCATATCTATCACCGTGCACAAAACTTAAGTCCAAGTGGATCAAGAACCTCAACATAAATCCAGCTACTCTGAACCTGCTAGAAGAAAAAGTAGGAAGTAGTCTTGAACGCATTGGCATAATAGATCACTTCCTAAATATAACACCAGTAGCACAAACACTGAAACAATCAATCAATGGGACCTCTTGAAACTGAGAAGCTTTTGTAGAGCAAAGGATACGGTCAACAAGGCAAAGCGACAGCCTACAGAATGGGAAAAGATCTTCACCAACCCCACATCTGACAGAGAGCTGATATCCAAAATCCTGTCTCTTAAAATAAAAATTATATAAAAAAAGGACAATTTCTACAGCTCCAGTTTGTTTCCAGAAAAAAATTAGTTTCTGATGTTTTGCTAGTTAACTGAGGGCTTAATATTCATCAGAATTAATGATAAAGTAAAAATTTAGAGATATGCCCTGAAATAATGATTGTTTGATAATCCCAACTGACAAGTCTGTCAGAAACATAATATTATATTCAGAAATTCACAGTGATCCTACAGTACAGATAATATTCCTTAACATCTACTTTTCTCACAATGTAAATTATGAAATTATTAAATTAAATTATGCACATTGGTAGCATCTGCCAATAGTGAATTATTTATCAACATTTTTTTCATTTATTATTTAATTTATATTTCTTGCATACATTGACATTTTTTCTAAAATCTGTGTCATGTTTTAAGACATTAAAATAAATGGGACCTCCTGAAGCTGAGAAGCTTATGCAAGACAAAGGACATGGTAAATAAGACAAAAATGACAGTGTACAGAATAGAAAAAGGTCTTCACCAATCCCACATCTGACAGAGGGCTGATATACAAACTATATAAAGAACTCAAGAAACTAGACATCAAAATACCAACAATCCAATTAAAAAAATGTGTTACATGCCATACTATTATGCCATCGAATATTACATGTGCAATAAATAGAATAATATTATTGTTATTTTCATCAATTGACATATCATAAGATGCTTTATTAATAGTAGAATAAATTGACTAAAATTGTATAATTTACATATGTAATTTGGTAAGTTTTAGGCATTGTGTACATTTGTGTAACCATTAACCATACCACCCATAAAAGATATAAAACATGAGTGATAGAGGGAAGGCTTAACAACTAAATGTAATTGATGATGCTCTTACAGATGAACCAGGTTTCACTCTGAGCATCTACTTAGTGCTTCAAAACCTATAATTCTAGGAACTCTAAGAGCACCAGACATTCACCTGGCACACATACACACATGAAGGCAAAGCACTCATAAATATAAAATGAGAAAAACTAAAATGTATAGAGAGAATTGCTTTCACACTGTTTCCTCATTTTTAATCAATTTTTAATTTGGAATAATTTTTAAAATTAAAATATTTTAATATTAATCTTCTTCTCTCCCAAGTCCTTTCAGATCCCCTCACCCTCCTTAGCCACCCAACTTTAAATTATTTCTAAAAAACAAATTAAAACTCAAATCTCTCAAAACAAAGGAAACAAAATAAAACAACATCCAAAAAGAAAAAGAAAACAGCAACAAAAAGACCACCACCAATAACCACAACAACAACAAAACTCACCAAACCATAACAAAATAAAAGTACACCAAAAAATGTGGAGTACATTTTATGTTCGCTAACTACTCCTGAACTGGAGGCTGGACTGGAGTGGTTGATAAACCCAGTGACACTATATTGGAGAAAATCGATTTTTCTTCTAACAGCAGATATAAAGACAGTTTGGTTGTTATCATTTAATCTAGTGGCTAGGTTTTTATCTACTCATTCATTTTTAAAACATAGCAAAATAAAATCTACTAAGAAAAACCATAAATCATCACATCAATGTTGAACAAAACATACCAACAAAGGAAATGAGCTCAACAGAAGGAACTATAATCAGAGACCCCCTCACTCCATTTGCCCACTCACTAATTCCATAAAAACACTAAATTGGAAGATTGCAATTCATCATTCAGCTTCTACCCATCAAACATCTAATCTGATTATTATCACGATAACTTAAAATTCAGCTCTGAATCAAGTTGTATTATAAATAGTTTCTGAAGATTAGCTGATATTTTAATTTGTTTTTTTATTCAGACCATATGGGTAATGTATTTTTTTTAACTTTAAAGAGAACTACTAAATGCTTTCCAAAATGTGTATATGATGCTCAGTACCATAAGAACTCAATCTGTTTACATTTAGTACTGTTTGTTTTTCTATCTCATCAAAGACTTGCTATAATTTGTTTTTATTCTTTTGCTGATCTTTCTCTCAATTCCTCCTACACATCAGGAGGAGACATCTAGGGTCTTGCTTAGGTCTCTTTTTTCTCTAAATTTTTCTGTAACTGTAATCACTATTGAACAGATTTTTGACATAAATTTCAGTTAATCCAAGCTTGACTAATCACTGCTTAGCATGTCAAGTTAAAGATTTTAAATAACTAACCAGATTTCCAATTTTTAGTTAAGGTCTGCTCATTGGTTTTTGTTTTGAATCCATATCTAGTTCTGACTTAAACTTGAGGTACTAAAATTATTTTTGAGGATCCCTTTACATAGGTTAGCAATTATTTTGAGATATTTACAACAGAAAGTAGTTCTGAAGTCTAAACACTTTATTAAAAATGTGTATGAGCATTTGGTCTACATGTAATTGCACCAAATGTATTCCAGGAATACAAAGGCACTGACTTGACTTGGAGTTGATGTTACAGATAGTTGTAAGCTGTCATGTGGATGCTAAGAACTCAACTCCAGACGTCTGCAAGAGCATTACATGCTCTTAATTAGTGAGCCATCACTTCAGTCCTTACCATCTTAATTTTGAAATCAACTCATAACTATTTTGTTATCTTTTCCTAGGCATACTTATTTCCTGAGTTTGGTCACTAAACAGATATACAAAAATTACTTGTATAAAAAATATGTTACCATTGCAGGCAGATATCTCAGTTAAAAAAGTACTTGCCCCTTAAATAGTAAACCCCAGTTCAGTCCCCAGAAACGATGTAAAAGTGCCAGGCATTGTGTTGCACACTTACAATCCCATTGCTGGGAAGGAGGTAAAAGAAGTCAGCCAGTTTAGTGTGACTATTGTGCCAAACCAGTGAATCTGGCTCAAAGAAGATGGACAGCTTTCCTTAATAAGATACCTAAGCGTGCAGTCTAGCCTTTATGTGTTTATATGCATATATACACTGATGTGTATCTTATATTACATGTTATATATGTGTATTGAATTTATATTACTCACTATTTGTAAAGTGCTACATGAGTATGTAAAATATATTAAATACCCATGTACATGCATGCATACTAACAAATATTCTAATTATAAATGTACACGAAATATTCACACATTGTAAATGAACATGTCAATTACAAACACTTTAATACAATGTTGAGAGTCCGTTATATTATGCATAGAATAGATTCAATGACTACATTATGTATACACCTTACTCAGTGAAGTTGTATATGTAATTATAACTATAGATTGTTCAGTCCTTTGAAGACAACATCTGTTATGCTACTAACTGCCTTGAGTTATTACAACATAATTACATCAACCAATCTGACACATATGTCAATCAAATTCTTGATTATATTGCTTTAACTTAATGTTGTGATCAATGAATTTGTGATAAATCATGTGTCCATCTTAACTGACTGGACAGATGGATAGGTGGCTTAAAATATCTCTGCTATACCATCCGGTAATCTTTTTTTTTTTTTTTTTTTTTTTTTTTTTTTTTTGGTTTTTCGAGACAAGGTTTCTCTGTGTAGCTTTGCGCCTTTTTCTGGAACTCACTTGGTAGCCCAGGCTGGCCTCGAACTCACAGAGATCCGCCTGGCTCTGCCTCCCGAGTGCTGGGATTAAAGGCGTGTGCCACCACCGCCCGGCACCATCTGGTAATCTTAACCAATGACCAGAAACAGCCACAATCATAATTTTAAAAATGTTTTCATTCTTACTTAAAAAGAGAAACTTTTGAACTCTGTAAATCCACTTTGCGTGTAAGAATAATATTCATTCATATACTTTAATACTGTATTGCAGTTGTCTTGCTTGATTCTAAAACTATGAGATCTATTTTCTTCAAAATAAATATTTATTAGTTTGTTTGAAAATATTTCAAGGAATGTTCTTTCAAAGTTTGAGTATTTTGTTTACAATGTTTTTTGTTGTCTAGTTAAATATAGATTCATCATTTACAACTTCAAGACAACAAAATAAACCAATAAAACTTATTTTCATGAAGTGAAATAGAATATTATTGAAAATAAAGGAAATGCAATCCTTTTCTTTTGAAAATGATAATATCAGAGTATCTATCATGTAGTACATAACTTCTTCAACAGAGAAACCGAAAAGATAAGTGTTTGTTTTTATTAAAACAAGGCAGCCGGGCAATGATGGCCCATGCCATTAATCCCAGCACTCAGGAGGCAGAGCCAGGCGGATCTCTGTGAGTTTGAGGCCAGCCTGGTCCACAGAGCAAGATTCAGGACAGGCACCAAAACTACACAGAGAAACCTTGTCTCGAAAAGACAAAAACAAAACAAAATAGAACAACAACAACAAAAAAGACAACAGAGACCTCAAAAATCTTATGTAATGCTGGATTCACAAGGAAAAAACAAAACTTATTTTTCTTTAAATATTAATATATTTTTAAATTACGGAAACCATGAATTATGATAAATATCTGTAAATTCACCAATGATGAGACTGAAGCAGATTTATGAATTCAAGACCAGCCAGGGATCCATACTGAGCCATCGTTCTTTGAAAATCAACTGATTTTTTTAAATTATATTACTAAACTAACATAAAGAAATAAATGTGAGTTTCAAAAGAGATAGATGAATACAAAAGACTTTAAAACTTTCTTCTTTCCAGGGTCATTAACTTGAGATACTCTAACCTATAATTCCATCATTCTTATTGCCAAAGTAATAGGGATATGTCCAAGGGGAGCTGACAAATTTTCAGAACACATGCTTTGTATGACTGAAAACTGAAGGTTAGACTGGTGTTGGGGTCAGATTATGCGAACATAAAGGAAAAGATTTAGACTTTTCTTTCTGTAACTGTGGACTGTAGGATGTAAGTTATGTAGACTATTTTCCTGTTTAATAATTTCTCCCATCTTTTAAAGGTTTATAATATTTTTTGTGTTCTTCCCCAGAAGAATATAATTACACTTGTATGTTTTGATTATAAATATATCTTCTAAATGTTACCTTTCCTCTTAGGATTTGAAGAAAAATTGTAATGAATGAATGAATGGATTTTGGGTGATCAACATGGGAGTAATTTTGTGAATTAATAACTGAAAACAGAATTATTCTCTTATCAACACAATAGTTATTAATAAGATGGAAGGTATGAATGCTAATAAGAAAATGATTATTTCACTGCTGTAATGTGCAAGCTCTTCTCATAATTTTAGGACAGAAAAGAGTAAAGACTTCAAACAACTGTCCAAATGTGGAATAAATATCATTTAATATTGACTGATAAGTTTAAAAAAATATTCTCATAACTGAAGAATGTTTCAGCAGTTAAGAGAATTTCTTAGTATTCCTGAGGATATAAGTTAGGTTTAAAACACCTACATCTAGCAGCTCACTACTGCCAACATATTCTTCAGGGCTCTGTGGCTACCTACATATCCATGGAACACACACACACACACACACACACACACACACACACACACACTACTAAAATATTTTTTGAAGAGTTCAAGGATTTATGAGATGGAAAACATTGATTTGGAGACAAAGAATTCCTGAAACAGAACAGGTATGTAAACTCCTCAAGAAGAGAATGAATAAAAATTACCTTGTCTTTAAAATAGAATATTACCATTCCACTTATCTACTTGTTATCAGTGCTGTATTTCGAGCAAAATGATATCTAGAGAATCTCCTAAAGCCTTAATTACAGACTTTATAGCCTCTAGAATAGCGCACAAGTGAAGTTTATCATTATACCAGTAAACTCTAGGTACTGAAATATGGTGAGAGAAGATTTATACCAAAGAAGTGATTTACTGTGAATTTGGATGAACAATAGCACATGTATAAAATATTTGATCTTATATAAAACTGTATTAATGTCCAGATTATTCTATCAGTTCAAAATGAAGCACTAGCAGAGATATGAATACCTTATGTAGCTTATTGTCTTAATGAAAAAGAACATGAAGGAAATACATGGTTTCATCAAGAAAGTCCCAGTGATATTAAAGCATATAAGAGTGTTGCTATTGAAACTCTGATGACAATAGTCCTCTAGTATTTTCAAATTACCCAATATAGCATTGTGTATACATTACTTATTTTGATATTCCTTTTTAACCACAATATTTCTTTTACCCTAACTATGCTTACCAGTTTGTGATCTGGAATTATTTTGTTATTCAAGTATATTTGCTCTTTTTTTATTTGGTCTCTGGCCTTACCAACTCATTCTCCCATTCAGAGATATTTTCATCCAAGGGCATACAATAGTATCAAGATTTTCTGAGCTATGGTTGTTTTGTCTGCATTACAATCTAGTACAACTCTTTCTTCTGCAAAGGCTCCAGAGTGATAAATAGTTTAGATGCCTGTATCCAGGACACTGAGGTAAAAAATAAATTGCTCCTTCCTTAGAGATTTTCAGATACTAGTGAAAAGTCCCCAAATGACCAAGGTCAAAATTGGGATTTACCCAGTTCTTTGTGAAGAAAAAAATATTCAATTAAGTATTTTTTGTGACAAAATAAATTTCCTAAATGTTATTATGGGTACATTTCTGAACTTCCTTTAATTATGATAGTCTTTGGTTGCTTGCAGAATACTTGGACTCACTATGTCCCAAATGTGCAAAATATAGCAACAAAGATCTCAGGGAAATACTAAAATAGCTTCTTAAGTATGGTGAATAATTGCAGAAGAGACAGACTTAGATGTTTGAAATATATCAAAAATCTAGGTGTTTACTATGTATATCTCATTTCCAAAAATAAGTAGATAATTAATGAAGATTAACAGATAATTGATATAAAGTAGGAAATAATGAATATTTATGTTATCTCACCATACTCTGCTCTTACTCATCTTCACAGTGGTGTCATTTTAAGAAATTACCAGGTGACAGGAGAAATTTTTCATTACATCTTTGAAGCACTTGTTTAAAGAACAAAAATCATCGGTGTTTTAAAGGAATACTTGTAAGGGACAGAGAGGATATATGATTCCGAGGAAAGAGTGTCTTCTAGGAACCACAGGATGGATGCACATATAAACTCACAGAAATGGTAGCAACATGGAGAGGGACTATACAGGTGCATGCCAATAGGGTTCCAGCATGGAGAAGGAGTAGTAGACACAGGTTCCCACCCCTAACCAAAAAGCTAACTTAAATTGAAACTTGCTTGCAATGCAAAACATAAAATAGTTTTGTTCCAGTGAAGTATCATGCGATATATTAAGCACGCTTAAGAGTAAACCTCATGTCTAGCCATAGATGCCCAACATAAATAAACTCAATGATATTTATTTTAGATTTTTTGACTCATATTACTTTCTTTGGCCGGTTTTGTCTTACTGGTCTTTTGTTTGTATGTTATGGTTTCAGGTTTTGTTTTATGGTGTTTATGTGTGTGTGTGTGTTTCTTGCATTTTTCTGCTTTTCTAACTCTGAATTTTTGTTTGTTGCTTGGTTGGGTTTTGGTGCTGTATGTTTTCTAATGAGAAAGAAAAAACAGAATGGAGTTGAGTGAGTGGTGACTTAGGAATGATACAGGAGGAGTTGGCAGAGGGAAACCGTTATCAGAATATACTGTTAATATATTCTATCAATCTGAAAAAAATGCCAATAAAAGTCTATAGAAAAGAAAAGAAATATTTATGGGTAAAATAAAAAGTTTGTACAAATTCACATTATATATTTTGCTGTGATACATATGTATACAGGAAGTATCAGAGGAAAGAGAGTCATTGCAGGTCTTACAATCTCTCCACATCACAAAGTGTCAACATAAAATAAAAAAAATCTGTTGCTATGCTGAGATAGTAGTATTGAATGAAGTATCAAAGGATGATCTTTATTGATATTCTGCATCTCTGCATCACCGACTCGAAGAGGAAAGTCTTAGCAGCCTTTAACTTTCAATTCCTACTTAACAAAGACATACATTCAAGATATACAAACTCTCAGAAACTTTCAGCTGAATTCTTATCTTTGACTTTTTTCCTCAAATATTACATTATAGCGTGAAATATGTTTTAATTTTTACCAGTAACAAAGGATAGAATTATTTAACGTTGTGCAAATATGCATACTATTTATATGTGTATGTTATTGTAATCTATTTAAAAGATATATTACTATTTTATTATGAATTATATTAAAATGTATTCATTGTTACAGGTTTTAAGCTACTACATGAAATATCTAAGTAATAGAAAAATACAACATAATTAAAATTAAAATACTTATGAATTTAGATGGGAACAATCAACATCTAAGTGCAGAGTATGACTTAAAATGTAAGACCAATGAACTTTGAAATCCACAAAATCAACAATATTTAGAGTGGTGAAAGCACACTGTTTTCATAGACTGGTGGAAGGATTGACACAAGACTGGCTAACATCAACCCTTTTGGAAGACACAATAGGCTTCACTGGAAATAACTATTTTCATGGAGACTCTCTCCCAAAGCTGTTTATTTTCTACCTAATTGAAATGAGTTTGCATATCATATCAGATTTTTACATGGCTTGAAATCTTTTTTTTTCTGCATTTACACATCTAGAACAGGGTGAGGAGATGGCTCTGTGGGTAGAAGATTTGCTAGACAAGCATGAAATTCTACATTCCAATATTCAGAAAAAACTAGACAGGGCTGTGTAGAACTTATCTCAGTGTTGATACAGTGAGGTGGTAGGAGGAACAACAAAAAATTCTGTTTCAAACCAGGTAGAAGATGAGGATGAATGTTTGATTGTTCCTTGACCTCCCTTGGCCTCGATATCTGTGCTATGGCATGTACTTGGGCACACTCAGGCCCTGCCTCATCCACAGTAAGTAGCAGGAGAAATAGAATCTCCTCCAAATCTCACAATCTCTCTAAATTGCCAATGTTTCCTGAGGTATAAAAATAAAAATAAAACACTTCTATTGCACTCCTGAGATATTTTTATTAAATCAAGTATAAAAATGTATACATATGTAGTGTGTGAGTATGTGTGTTTGTGTGTTTTGTGTGTGTATGTACACAACACATCTTACAAAACTGTTTTTTAACTTAAGATTTTACAGAATGTATCATGTTCCAAGAGGGAAGGATGACTAGATGTGTCGATAGTTGGGCTGACGAATTAAGGGCTCGAGTCTAAGCTTTATAAGGGTTATAATTCAAAGTATTTTTATTGAAATATCGTCACCAAGTGAACAGTGGACAGTTACTAGTTATTTACTAAAAGCTTTTTATTGACTATGAACTCTTTTCACTACAAAATAGTATTTTGAACACCAGGGCATCACAATCACATCATTCAGGGTCTTACATTCTCCTTGAAATAACAGTCAATGGGAAAGATATGTAAGTATACCATATATTGTGGGTAATAATACGAGTTAAGGCAATGGAAAAGGTAAAGTAAGTCATCCTTATAACAGAATGAACTGTACTCTAACACAAGTATTAGAGTTCCCATTTTAAAACATATTTTCATAAAGCCTGAAATAAGAACACATGAGCTATTAGAATAAGGATGACATCCAGACCAAATCTCTGAGGTGGACTCACGCCAATAATTTTGAAGTTAAAAAGAGGACAGTGCTGTAGCTGAGTTGAAAAAAGAATATAAGGAGAGATATGACAGGAGGACTGGTGAGGAACAGGAAATGAAGGCTGTTCTTGTCATAAAAGAAATGCCTTGAAGAAGTCAACACAAGATCTAAGTAAGCAGCTGAGTTAATGCAAAGCAAAGATAAAGGCATGAAGGATGATGCCCTCATTGTGACAGTTCTATACTTCAGATGATGTCTCATTGGAAAGTAGACATCATCTATCCTTGTGAGATGGAGACAGCTTGATGAAGGCTTATGCATTGCTTCTTTAGAATATGACCAGATTATGAAGTAGATAGAAAAATCAAAAAGCAGGATAGGAAACTGCTGTAATTGTGAGAATAGGGCATCATATCATGACATCCTGAAGATAAATTGGAAAGACTTTTATCCAGAATGAGGAAGGAATGGCCACCCAGGACCTCTGCTTATAGTTGAAAGAGGGTAGAATCTGAAACTCATCATAGCATTTACTGTGGGTGTAAGTTCTATTCCTGTAAATAACAATTTTCTACAGTAACAGCAGTGAAAAATTAATTAGTAAAGTTTAAAGGTAGAGTAAAGAGAATGGGTCTAGGCAATCTTTAAGAAGTTTCATGAGGAAAAAAAGAGAAAAGGAAAAAGAGGCCATGTGGAAAATTACAGTGAAGTGTTTTAATTTTTTTCCTTTTTAGTACATAAGAAAAATATCTTATTTCCCCCTGTGATGGCTAATCTTACTTGTCAGATTCACTAGATTAAGAAGTATATCTGGAGGTCTAGATAAGCACCATGTCTATATATTCTTGATAATGTGTCTAGAGGAGATTTTTATGTGGTTGTATAGACTTAGAGAAGATCCTCACTCAATATGAATGGGCAATATTGAATCAGCTGGAGATCTATACAAAACACAAATTGAAGACCATTGTATTTACTAGCATGCCTGTTTCTAAGGCTTTTGGACTTGTACTGAGTCAGAATTCTGGCGTTCTTGGGCCTCCAGTTTGCAGAGGGCTTCTTGTGGGGCTGCAGAATTTCCATCACTAATCATTCCTCTGTTTACCCATTGTTGATTTATCTATTAACTATAGGTCTGTCACCTATATATCGGTTATCAGTCAGTCATTGTATCTACCATTTATTTAATTTATCTACTTTATCATATATATATATTAGTTATCTACCATATGTCATCTACCAATCATCTACCAATAAATATACCATAAATACACCATATATTTATCAAATTTATTATGTCTAACAATACTCAATCTGCCATTTATCTATCTATCTATCTATCTATCTACCTATCATCTATCTATCTATCTATCTAAGTATTATCTATTATCCATCACCTATATATCTATCATCTATCTAGAAATGTATCTATTTATCATATATCTATATATAACCTATCATATTTATCTCATTTATGTCTCTACCATCTATGACAAAAATATTCATTATCTATGAACACATTGCTAGCTGTCTACTTATTCTCTATATATCTATTATCTAATCTATAATATCCATCATCAATCTACCTACCCTCTATAGATTTACTACCAACTATATCTTTGCTCACCTATCTACCTCTATACATTGATTCATTCTGTTTCTATTAGGAGTTCTAATACTTTCTTTTTTTATTTATTTTTTTTATTTTGCAATACAGTTCAGTTCTATATATCAGCCACGGATTCCCTTGTTCTCCCCCCTCCCGTCCCCCTCACCTTCCCCCCATCTCAACCCCTATTCCCACCTCCTCCAGGGCAAAGCCTCCCCTGAGGACTGAGATCAACCTGGTAGACTCAGTCCAGGCAGGTCCAGTCCCCTCCTCCCAGGCCAAGCCAAGCGACCCTGCATAGGCCCCAGGTTTCAAACAGCCAACTCATGCAATGAGCACAGGACCCAGTCCCACTGCTTGGGAGCCTCCCAAACAGATCAAGCCAATCAACTGTCTCACCCATTCAGAGGGCCTGATCCAGTTGGGGGCCCCTCAGCCATTGGTTCATAGTTCATGTGTTTCCATTCGTTTGGCTGTTTGTCGCTGTGCTTTATCCCACTTTGGTCTCATCAGTTTTCACTCTCCCTCCTCTTTCTCAGAAATTCATAGCACTAAATGCCCACATAAATAAGTTGGAAAAATCTCACACTAGTGACTGAACAGCACACCTGAAAGCTCTAGAGCAAGAAGAAGCAAAGTCTCCCAGGAAAAATAGACGCCAGGAAATTATCAAAGTGAGAGCTGAAATCAATAAAATAGAAACAAAGAGAACAATACAAAAAATTAATGAAACAAAGAGTTAGTTCTTTGAGAAAATGAACAAGATAGACAAGCCCTTATCCAAACTAACCAAAAGACAGAGAGAGAGCATCCAAATCAACAAAATCAGAAATGAAAAGGGGGACATAAGAACAGACATTGAGGAAATCCAGAGAATCATCAGGTCACACTTCAAAAAACCTCTACTCCACAAAACTGGAAAAACCTAAAAGAAATGGATAGCTTTCTGGATAGGTACCACATACCTAAGTTAAATCAAGACCAGAGAAACTATCTAATACTTTCTTTAAAAATCTTCCTCCATTATAACCAGTATGTACTTTGCAAAACTTAGTGAGCTGATTATTTGTTCCAAGTAAAAACATTAAAGTATGAACTCATGCAAACTGATACCTTATACATTTCAGAATGGCCAATTAACATAATTTTAATTTATTTTTCATTTATTTATTTATTTTGTGTTTGTGTGTGTGTGTGTGTGTGTGTGTGTGTGTGTGTGTGTATTCGTTCAAGCAGAGGAAGGAATTTTTGGATGCCACATTATACACGGGGAAGCCATAGGACAACTTATGCTAGTAGGTTTTCTCCTTCCACTATGTAGGTCCTGGTGATTGAAATCATGTCGTTAAGTTTGGTGGCATACACCTTTCCCTATTAACCCATCTCAGCACATTGTTATCAGTATTTTTGTTATGAAAAGAGTTAAAAATAAAACATCTCTGGATGTATTTCCTAACCTTAAAATTATAGAATAATATTGACAGATAGTATTTCTATATGAGTATCATCAACTCAGAACCTGATCACCTTTAGTTTCAAAGTCTATATTCCTCACAGAAACTTATAGAATCTTTGAATATATGTTTGGTTCCAATGGGAATAAGAAGGGGATGATAAATTTGATGCAATTTATATATTACTCTTACAATTGACATAAAATAAATATTTTTATTCTGTCAAATAAGGTTTCTTTCAAGAACCTTGAGTGGCTACTAAGACAAATCTCAATAATTGATTACCCTTGCTCTCCCTTAACTACAGCTACAGTTTTCAACTTTATGAAGGTCTGGAGATGCTTGTTAAACAGACATTGAGAAGGCAACTCAGGAGCTGCTAATTAGTAACAAATGAATTATTTATGGATGCTTACAATATTATTTAAATAATCTTTAAGTTAGCAATGTGGTATAATTAAATTTTAATTGGATGCAGTCATGGTTTTGAGATTTAATGGAGATTTTTATATTATACTTTGTAAATAGAGAAATAATTTTTCACTGATTTTTTCTCTTGTATTTTATGATACTTTTATAAAGTAGCTATATGTGTTCTAACACATGTAATGAAACTGTGAATATTTAGGTGTACATGCTTTGATTTTCAAAAAAAAATGTAAGTTACATAATCATATAGTAGGTTTGTTTGCATAATGTGGGTTAGCTGCCAAAAAACAAGGGCTTTCTTTCTTCTTTTCTTAAAATTTTAAATATTTTTAAACACATACAAAAGAAAACATTTTAAAATTAAAACTCATGAAAATTCAGATTTAAATGGAGCAATCTAAAAGAAGTAAAATTATGAGTGCATATATAGCTAATTTGAACTGGCAGAATCAATTCATGCATGTCTCAGAAATGGCATCCTTTTTCAGAAAACACATTGTTTAAATTATCTTGACATCATAATCTATCATTAATTCTTAAGAGCCATTGTAGTAAACATCCTGTTTACTACATCTGTTGCTTATTATTTTATTTATTTTTATTTTTTAATCTGTTGCCTTTGCTTGAATCAATCAAACTGTGATATTAAAACTTATTTCCAATATATCATTTTTGAAAACCTCACTCCAGTATCCACGCACTCAGTATAGTAACTGCTGGACTCATCTATTCTTCAATAATCTTGTTCTTCCATCTTTTAAATGATCTATACTCTCTTCACATTAGTGAGTGTGCCCAGCTACCTGGTTACAAATTCTAATTCATATTTGTCTCCTCAAACAATATTGTTACTGTTATTTTCCTGCTCATGGTTATGTCATTCCTTTTCTGCTACCTTGCAGACCAATGGAGGCCCTGTGCATGCTGCCTGACTTTCTGTGGGTTCATTGATATGTTCTCATGCTGATTTTTAGGACCTTGTTTTTTGGTATATGCCATCCCTTCTGGCTCTTTCTGCCTCCTCTTCCATGGATTACCTGAGCCCTGAAGGGAGGAATTTGATGGCGACATCCCTTTCACAGGTGAGTGTTCCAAGGTCTCTCATTCCCTTCATAATGTCTGGCTATGGATTTCTGTATTTACCCCTGATCTCCTGCAGAAGTTATCTTCTCTAATAATGGGTGGGCAAAGCACTGATTGTATTTATGAGCTAGGTGTCAATAAAGCAGGGGTATTTTCAATAAACACTCACCAAGTTATAGAGAATACACCAAGCATATAAATATGCAAAGTGTCCTTCTTCATTTCCCACTACCACACTGTAGTTTTGTCAAAATAGAATTGATCTTGCATCTGGCATTCAATGCAGATAAAATAGAATTTACTTGCCCTTTACAAAAGAAATGATGAGATTCAGTCAACCAAAGACCCACAATAAAGAGAAGAAGGAAGTTTCCAGGCTCTCCTTAAATGAACAAAGGGCTGTTGGTGATCAGGATGAAGGCTGCCATATGTGCATGGTACATGGGACTTGAAAGAGTGGAACACAAAGAGTAATTGTGCTCCCATTTCTTTGTTCATGCTTTCTTCATTTGAAAGCCTGTAAACACTGCCTTCAATTGAAACATGCCGCTATTGATTCAAAACATTTAAATTTTAGCTTATTTTACATTTATGGGTAAAGTAACATGACAACGTAATTCAAAGAAAAAGAAAGTCATTTAAATCTAACTATTTTTTTCAATCTCAGTATAATTGATTTGTTAAATTAATGTCTAATATTCATAAATATATATGTCCTTGTAACTATACAGATACACACATAACCAAGTGTACCTATTAATGTTTAATTATGAAAATACTATTTAAATATATATCAATAATCATTAATTCTTCTCTCTATGTAAGTGTAGGTATATTTTTCATAAAAATTTAATACCTGGAGTGACTATTATGTTTGTGAGAGTCTATGCTTTGTCTTTATATTTTACATTAAACAGTTTACAACTTTCAATAGACATGTATCATTCTACCAAAATGATAAATTAGGGTATATTTGCTTCTTTAATTGCTTGCTTGCTTGTTGTTTTTATTTGTTTGCTTTTTAGAGACAGGGTCTCTCTAGAGATTCCTGGCTGTCCTGGAACTCAATCGTTAGACCATGTTGGCCTTGAATTTACAGAGATCTGCCTAATTCTGCCTTCCTTCCCAGATTAAAGGCTCTACACCACCGTGCCCAGCTCTGCTTATTTAGTTTTGAAAGCTGTGTGTACACATGAATGTGAGAGTTGGGGACATCCCAGCTACTCATGTACTTGGCACAGGTCATACCTTTTTCAGGGTGTACTTTATTATTTTCCACAAAGCTTCTAAAATGAAGATTTACTAGTGTGACTCTCTTAACAATCTGGTATAAACGTGTGCCTACCTCAGTGTCGTTTTCATCGCAATTTTTCCTCCTGGGAAGAGGGCCATAAAAATGGGCAAGCCTCCATGTGTATTTTCTCTGTTTCACTGAAGAGTTCCCATTAATTCAATCTGTTCTGTTTCAGGGCATAAGACAGATATAATTATACATATTTTTATTCAGAGCACAGAATGCCCTAATTAGGAGAATAGATACACAAATGCAACTGGTTTATCAACTATGCACCAAACTATCTTTTCTAGTTCTTGTTTTGGTCAAAAAAATGAGTTTGTTCTGTTTTCAGCGCACTGGCCTCCAAATACAGAAACTTTTTCTTTACCATTAGTCAGAGGTCTAAGAACTTGCTACTTACTTAGTCTCTCTGGGCCTGTGGATTGTGGCATAATTATCCTTTACTTAAGGGCTAATGTCCACTTATAAGTAAGTACATATCATATTTGATTTTCTGGGTCTGAGTTGCCTCAAAGAGCTCTTGGAATGGTTCTCCCTGGGAAGGGGAAGGGGAAATAGAATAGACTATGCAGGCAGACCTGAGGTGGGTGAAGATGGGAACATTCAGAATCAGTTTGGAAAAGGAAGAGTGGAACAAGAGAGCATGGGGAGAAACTACTGGAAATGGAGGGCACTTAGGGGTCCATGGGAAACTTAGTACAGGCTAAGTATTAAGAACAGTGAAGAAAAGAGTATTAGGAGCTTGAGGAAACCTGGGACAACCAAATGTGATGATGGATCCTTGTAATTTCAATACTTGGTACAGCTCTTTCCTAGGACAACAAAACTCTCAGATAAAAAGGAGGTTAAGGGAAAGTTTCTTATGAATAATAATTTTCCTTGGGTTATTTTGCTTGGTAATTTCAATTTTTGTACCCTGAGTGATCTTAATGCCATATACGCATCTAAAAATACATTCATTCTATAATTAATTTTTATTTTAAAATTTTCATGTAATAAAATTTTATCATATTCTCTTTTTAGAGAAAAATATGCTAATGTTTTAGAAGCACTAATTATATAAGAAATACAAATGATTTTAATGTGAGCTAAAAACAAATAGTTAACTTTTGATAGATTGTGTTAATTTGTTTTCATAATGAATAAGACACATAATCAAAGGCCATTCACCTTGTGAGCAGCAGACATCTATTTATCACCATTTTGGAAGTCTGAGATTTGGATGGCAATATGGGGGTGCTAAAGTTGAGAAACTCTTCTCTAAAAGAAATTACATTCATGTATTTATGCATGTATGTTTGTTTGTATGAGTGTATGAATGTATGTATGTATGATATGTGCCTGGAAAATAAGCACCCTCATAGTATTTGCAAAGTATGTATCATATTTTTTGAGGGTTTTACCTTTATGACTTTATCTGGCTTTTATATCTCTCATGTCTTTTTTTTTTTTTTTTTGGTTTTTTGAGACAGGGTTTCTCTGTGTAGCTTTGTGCTTTCCTGTAACTCACTCTGTACTCCAGGCTGGCCTCAAACTCACAGAAATTCACCAGGCACTGCCTCCCGAGTGCTGGCATTAAAGGCGTGCACCACCACCGCCTGGCTATATCTCTCATGTCTTAATAGGAACAAGAACAGAATAAGAGGTAGAGTTTTAAGTTATGGATTTACTTTTTAGAAATAATGCAATAATCCATAGAATATCTATCTATGATAGTTTATTTGGCTAAAAGTAAACAGGTATATAAATGAAGTTTCTTTAATCCTTCAAAGCATATCATTGAACAGTCAAATTAATTGTGATACTAAGTAAACATTTTTGTAAAAAAAAAATAGACAAATAGTTACTTTAAAAACAAAACTTGCCGGGTGGTGGTATAATCCCAGCACTCGGGAGGCAGAGGCAGGCAGATCTCTGTGAGCTCGAGGCCAGCCTGGTCTACAAAGCAAGTTCCAGGAAAGGCACAAAGCTACACAGAGAAACACTGTCTCGAAAAACCAAACCAAAACAATTAAACAAACAAAAAATTTACATTATGGGCAAAGAATTTTTCATGTCCATGTAGACAATATAGTTATAGTGAAATTTTGGAAATTTGTATTTCCTTTTTAAAAAAATTAATCAAATAAATACTCAAAGACTGGCTTCATTGAATGTAGAGTGTCAAGTGTATTATACCTTCTGCTTTCTGGTCTGCTTTGATCAATTAATGGTTCTGTCAGTTTAATAAGGTTAACCTAATATTTTTCTTGGACAACTAAAGCCCACACAGTTACAAAGACTCATATTAAGAGAGTACCAACTTTTTAGTCTAAAGATTCATGTCATATGTGATAAGGATAAAAATTTAAAGAGTTCTATTCAGCTTTCCTAGGAACTTGGGAAGAAAGAAATTACCACTCATTCAAAAAATATCCTCTGCATTCTAGCACAGGTATGAATATGTCTGAGACTTTATGTCACAATATAGAGAGGGCAAATTCACTGCTGCATCAGTCTTTGATGCTCACTTACTTATATCAAAGCTTACTTCTGTAAACATTTACTTTATTTGCAATTTGGTATGTGTGTGTGTCTTCATGAGTGTGTACATGTTGCTACAGCTGCCTTCAGAGACCAGAGGGACTGGGGATCCTGGAGCTGGAGTTAAAAATGTCAGTGAGCTGCCTGATGTGAGTGCTCAGAAGCAAAGCAAGGTCCTCTACAATAATAGTGCACATTCTGAAATGCTGAGTTTCCTCTCAAGCTCATCATTGCTTCATTTTTCATCAGAAAATTCTCCACTATAATGTATAAACATGTACAAAATATACTTTGATGACTTGAACAAGACTGTTTGGTAAGAACATTAAAGAAATCTAATGAAAAAGATACTGTTGATTGGGGACCTGATGAACAAGTATGGATTAAGAATGTTGGAAATAAGAGGACAGCTTTCTTGAGAAAGAAATCATCAACATAAATCCATATGTAACCTAGAAGTATGGATGGGAGAAAAACTCCAAGGTACTTAAGGACCAGATGTTAGAAGATGATACAGGAATGTTTTAAGCTTGTTTAGGATGTTTCTTTAACACGAATGAACATAATCTATATCATCAATCCAGAAGTGAGGCAAGCTCTGATCTTAGTTGGAAAAAGACTAGGAAGAGAGTTCTTGAAAAAATTGAGGACACAGCTTTTTTTGTAAGTAACCCTTGAAACTCTCTGGTTTGAACTTCTTGAATTTTTCTGGTAATGAATCTAGAGTCTTTCTATGGAACCAGATTCCCAGATGGTATCTTATGGTCAAAGTCTTAATGTAGCATTAGTAGACAGAAAATCTTCTTTAGCAGCAACAGAGTGATGTATATTTTCTTAAAGATAATTATGAATAGCCTATGCCTGAATGTGTGGGAAAATTTAGACAGTCTTTCTTCCTTTCTGGTTCGGAGTAGAATGGCCAAGAGCCAGGAGATCATTGTAGTCTTTAAGAGGCCAACTTTAATCGTGCACATGACATTTAGTGGGTATTTGGGGTAAATTGAGTATGTAAATTAAGTATCTAAGAGATTTTATGAGATAATGTTATATCCTGAGGATGAACATAATATCCAGCCAATGGGCAAACAATGGAAATGTAGTTGGAGGAAATGTTTAAATTATGATCCTGGGCATAAGTGTAATTGTTTTCTGTATGTATGTGCACTCATAACCTTATGTACAAACACATCATTGCATTTAAGAGCTAATGGGTAGTATTTTTAACAGAATTTGATGTTCAAAACTAAAATGTGACTTGAGGGTATGAAATACAAATAAAGCATTTAATTAGTCTGATAATTTTAGCATAAGTAGTAAGTGAGATTCCTCCAGATAATTTTCTTCATTATTGGAAAATAGCACTTAAGGTACTTATTGGATGTGCTTCCTCAGTTGCTTAAGACTTCCCTGCACATCAGGATTCTCTCTCCTCTCTCTCTCTCTCTCTCTCTCTCTCTCTCTCTCTCTCTCTCTCTCTCTCTCTCTCTCTCAGGACATTCTAACATCAATCCAGAGAAAGTCAAACAAACAAAAGCCATCGCTGAGTTCTGAAATTTGTGGTATTTTTACATGATCAAAACAGTCTCGTTCTTGACCACTTCCAGTAATTCTTTGACCACTTTCTATGTTAAATCAGCTAAATATTTCAGATTTTAAAAACAAAAAAAAACAACAAATGAAAACACTAGGTAACTTAATCTTAGTTTCATATTCTCCTTGGCTATTCTAAGGACAGACTGATCTAAATTCTAGTCACCATAATATTGCCTGACAGAGACAGTATTGAAATAGATTCTTACTTTAAAAAAAACATAAAAAAAAGTTTAAAGTTCATATGAGAAATAGAGAGAGAGAGAGAGAGAGAGAGAGAGAGAGAGAGAGAGAGAGAGAAATCAAAACAAATATTGATTCATAATAACAATGCTGGAAGTATTATACTACCAAATTTGAAAATATACTACAGGAGCCGGGCGGTGGTGGCGCACGCCTTTAATCCCAGCACTTGGGAGGCAGAGCCAGGTGGATCTCTGTGAGTTCGAGGCCAGCCTGGGCTACCAAGTGAGTTCCAGGAGAGGCGCAAAGCTACACAGAGAAACCCTGTCTCGAAAAACCAAAAAAAAAAAAAAAAAAAAAAAAAAGAAAATATACTACAAAGCTCTAGTATTTCAAACAGCATTGGAATAGAATTTGAAAAGGGGTGTGTGTGTGTGTATGTGTGTGTGTGTGTGTGTGTGTGTGTGTGTGTGTGTGTGTGTGTGGTGCAGTGTGGTGTATGGTCTTTAGAAATCTGGATATCGGTGGTTGGGGATTTAGCTCAGTGGTAGAGTTCTTGCCTAGTAAGCACAAGGCCCTGGGTTCCATCCTCAGCTCCAGAAAAAAAGAAAAAAGAAATCTGGATATCAACTTTATCCACATGCAGAACAATAAAAACTGACCTTATATCACATTATATTAAAACTCAATTGATTAATTAAGTGATTAAACAACAGATTAAAATACAAATTGTATGAGGATAAAACCAGGAGATTTTCTTGAAACTATTTGAAAGAGACCACTTTAGATGTTAAAATATAGAATCAGTTGTATATACTATTTATCAACAAGCAAATATTTTAACATTGTGAATCTTGAAGTCAAACACATGAAATAAAATGAGGATATATAGATCATATACATAATATAGAATTATAATTTTATCTCATGATTGAAATATGTTTAAAGCATAGAAATTAATGCTTCCTAAAAGTTAGTTGAACAGATGAATGCTAAAACACATGTGGCATCCATGAACTTTGATTCCACAGTTGTGTTTTAGTCCATTGTCAGCTTCTAATGCAGGTATGAGGTAGACATAAGCAAATTTCACTAACAGTAACCTTTGAGGATGAGAAACAGTGCTTTGGATCTCAGGGCTATTATTTCTTTTATCTACTACAGTCAATTGGAAGTGGCATGTATGTATGAACTGGATAATTGCATTTCTGATCTCTGATTACCAAAGCCAGGGATGGAGTTGCTGCTTTCCCAAGGCCATATCTATAATGAAATCACTAATTGAATCAATTGCATACACTTATTTTCTTCATGTACAAAACCAACATTTAGCCACTTCTAACGACACTTACACATTCTGAAAAATAAAAATTTGGTAAAGATTTAACACTTTAAACAACTGAGTACAATTATCTTGCAGTGTATGATAGAGGAAACTGCCTACTCACATTCTTCAAAGAAACACCTGCATTTGTTTAGTGTTAATTAGTACAATTTCTTTTAGAAACTTTGCAACAAGATTTCAAAGTATTTTTCTTAAGTAGTGAGTTATGCTTACCATACACATTTCTCAAAATGTGATGAGACAAGAAAATGGGTGCAAGTGTCTCAGAAGGGAAGTAATTTTAGGAAACTCATGAGAACATCAAAGAGGAGGAGCAAGTAGAAAATATATATGTAAAGTAAATCAAAAGTTAATGCTTAGAAACTTATCACTACAAAGCTGTGGGATTTAACTCTGCTAGAAATCTCCAGAGAGATAGTGAAAACATGCCTTGATAACAACCAACCAAAGATGATGTGTTAGAATGTTTATCTGGGATTCTTGCCCGTCAGTGGCCCTCTTATAAGCATTAATTCTTCCATCATCAGAATGTCTTATGTCACTGAGTAAATTCTGGTGCCATCAGAGAAATGGTGTGCATAAGAAGCATCTGAGATACTCTGATACTAGAACAGAAGACAAAGCATCCCAAACAACTCTCCTCAAGCCATATTCCTGAGGGTGAGTACAGTATACTGAGGAAAATAGATGAAAGTTTGAGTTGTGCCTGATACAACCAGCATCCCTTCTCTCCACATTGGATCTCCAGTCACATTCCTACATTCCAAATGTTCTTGTTTCCTTTCTGGTGCTTCCATAGAACATTCTGACCAGAAGTAACTTACAGGAGAAAAAAAAATTGGCTTGCAGGTCTCAGTCCATCTTTGACAGAAGGAGAAGAAAATTCAAGTAGAAAGTGTGGAGGACATTATATGTTTCCTCATTCTCAGGCTTTTGCTTATCTGGCATTCTTACATGCTGAGGGCTACAAGCTCAGGGAACAGTAACAGCCACAATTAGCTGAGCCCTCCCTCTACATTGATTAGCAATCAAGACAATTTCATATGCATGTACATAGACCAATCATGTCTGGGAAATCCCTCACTGAAGGAATGACTCCAGGCTATGTCTTTAGTTGAGAGTTAAGGCATCAGTCATCCAATTTACAACTTTCAAATTTTCTTTTTCACTCACATTTTTTGTTGTTTTTGTTTGTTGTTGTTATTTCCTAGGTGGCCACAGCAAATGGCAGGATAAGGGAAAATTTAGATGAATGATCCCTCTTTAATTCAGTTGTCAGAAAGAAAGAGGGAGTGGAGGGATAGAGGGAGGGAGGGAGGGAGGAAGGGAGGAAGGAATCAAGCAAGCTATAGGAAAATGGGTGCACATGGCGATCACTATACTGAACAAAGAAAGAAGTAGAAGATAATTATGGCATGATTCCTCTGTATCAGAATTTAGCTATAAAAACAAAACAGAAATTTGCAAAGGCGAGTGTTTGTAGAGGAAGGAAATTAATGAGAAATAAGAGAGGAAAAGAGGGTAATTAATGAGGACAATGGATGTGATTAAAATAGTTGACAGAAAAAAGCACCTGATAGTCTGTGCTTTCTGACTACCTGCATTGTGTGTGTGCTGGTACTTACATGTATTCACATACCATACTCACACACATACATCAAACATACAAAAAGGTTATCACGTTACTGTTATGTAACTGTCTACTAAATTTCACTGTTGTCAACAGATGAGTAAAAGATCTATCTTACATCTGAGAATGAGCAAAAATTATACCAATATCTATAGGAGACTTCAGCAAAACTTTGATGTAGTATCAGACAGTCTGACTACCTTCAGGATGATTCAAGGTGTGCACGCACACACACACACACACACACACACACACACACACACACAAACACACACACACACACACCCCTTAATTCCAGCAAGGGTCAGAGTACAGATGAAGACAGTTACAACAGAAAAACAAAATGATTAATGTCCTCTTGTATCTCAAGTCCAACCCAATTTAATATTAAAACCTGTGATGCTGCTCTCTGTGCATTTCAGCATGAGTATCTATACCCAACACTGCCAGCAATATATGTATATCTTAACTAATCTGCACAATGATATCCTAAAGAATCTAATTCTCAAATGTGTTCTCAGAGGGTTTTTTTTTCTTTGTATAAGACACCTTAGTATTGTTCTTTTTCATTTGTTTGTTTTTTGTTTTGTTTGCATGTGTGTATCTGTTTATGGGTTGGTTGGTTTGTTAGTTGGTAAAATTCTTATCAATAATGTTAACTATCCTTGAAAGAATATGTTGCTACTCCTGCATATTCTGAATTTAACATCATTTAAAATGTATCATCATTACTTTGTGGCCTCAAGAAATGACTAAATAGTTAGGAGTGCTTGCTGCTCTTCCAAAGGACTGGAGTTTGATTCCCAGAAACAACATAGGGAAAAATGTCAAGCCCACAACCACGTCTTACTCCATCTTCAGGGGGCCCAGTGCCCTTTTTGGCCTCCCCAGGCACCTATGCACAAGTATGCATACCACCCACAGGCACACACACACAGAGACAATAATCATAATAATGATAATAATAAATATGACTTTGTATAAATATTAGAAATTCATCAATATTCTAGATTTTGCAATTTGGTGGAACGTAAGTAGTAAAATGTTGTCCAATGGTCTCCTGGATTTCAATGGTTTCTGTTGAAATGTTCCCTTTAGACATATATCATGTTTTTGACCTGAGTCATTCATTCTTTTAAAGAACCAAATATTTAATTACTTGACTTCACGTAACTCTGTGTATTGTTTGTTTTCATTTCATTGCTTTGAGCTCTGATTTTTATTATTTTTTCCTTCTATGGATTTTGATATGTATAATTAAATTTTTCTAATACCTTGTATTAGAAAATGTATCCTTATTTTATTTTGATAATTCTGAGGGTTTTTTTTTTTCATATTGCTTTTAAAACACCGGCACATCCCTCGTAAGAATTCTCAATGGTTCCAGGTTTCAGGTAGCACCAATAAATATATATTTTCAAGCTAACCTATTAATCCTTCAAAAAACTATTTGATATATGTTTTCAGATGTTCCCTGCTGTCTTGTACACCTCTGTTTTCACAGGCACACTAGGGTTGCCTTCTTGGCAGGACCCAAGGGTTTTTCAGTAAAACTTGCATAGAATTTCATAGCAACTTTCTTTGTATCTGAACTGTTATTTATAAAATCTTACCTGGTGGCAAAAGATGTGACTTGGAGATTAAATTAAGTATGCATCCTGATCTTCTAGAGGATGTGAGGTCTATTCCTTGTTCCTAAATTGGGTGGTCCTCAACCACTTATAATTCCAGTTCCAGTGGATCTGATACCTTCTTTTGTACTTGATGGATATGTATCCATTCAAGGCAAATAAACACTTAAAAATTTTAAAAATAATTGAAATATATGTCATATTAACTGTTACTTATAAGTGCAAGGAACTAACAAATGCATAATTTATTTTCTATTCAATTATAATCTGCAAAAGGACAAGATGTACAATATTTGGTTACTTTGCTATATTTTTGATGTCTGTAATAAAGAAAGGATGGGCATCTCACATATCAAGAGGCAAACTAATTTAAAGATTTAAGGAAAATAAAATGCAGATGTGGTGATATTGTGTTGCCCAATATTTTGTGCACCCTAATAAACTTGTCTGGGGTCAGAAAACAGAACAGCCACTGAATTAGTCATAGGCCAGAAAATGGTGGCACACATGCCTTTAATCCTAGCATTCTGGAGGCAGACATCCATCTGGATCTCTGTGAGTCCAAAGCCACACTGGATACAGCCAGGCATGATGACACACATCTTTAATCCCAGGAAGTGATGGCAGTAAGCAGAAAGGCATGAGGACCAGAAACAGATTCCGTTCAAGCTTTTAGCTTTTTAGCAGCAGTTCAGCTGAGATCCATTCAGATAAGGACACAGAGGCATCCAGTTTGAAAAAACAAGATCAGCTGAGGAATTGGCAAGGTGAGATTAGCTGTGGCTTGTTCTGTTTCTTTGATCTTCCAGCATTCCCCCCAATACCTGGCCCTGGATTTGATTTTATTAATGAGAACTTCTAGCAATTCATGTTGCATACAGACAACAGTACAAACTTATGAACTAAATTTATATGTTACAGCATGAGGGCAGTACTTCCCAGACATTTCAAAATGACTTGTTTTTGCTGACGGGCTGTTAGCTCTCAGTTTTCAGAAGACAAGGCAACAAAAAAATGTTTACTATAGAGAACATAGGTAGAGAAAAAAAATTGAAGAGACACATGTCCAATGTGACATAAATATGTCAAGTTAAATATAGGGGCCAACTAAGCATGAAAAAAAAAGAAGAAAGCCATTTCCAAGTTAAAATGCAAGACTTTGTAGACACATTTAGCAAGCAGTTTTTCTTATTTGTTCTGCTACTAAATCTGGGGGAAAGGATCTCATTTGGGATGAGGATAAATTCTTCCTACTTCTCAGTATTCACTAAACTTGAAGCTCTGCATCCATCTATTTATGAGGCTGGCCTTAAGGGACCACAAGGGAAAGAACAAGGAAAAGTAATTTGTCACCTACAACGCTGATCACCATGGACTATTGACTCCCTCATTATCTCTCCATGCAAGTTATACACATGCTCAAATGAATGCATTTGTCACAGGACCCTGTGGGGAACACAACGGTCCTTCTATTGGATTTTGAAATTTCTCAGGCCCTTAATTACACTTAAAACAATCTACAGTTATTAATCTTCCTCTTTCTTTCCTGAAGGTTCTACCCAGTGTAAGGCTGTGCTTGCTTTAAGAAGATAATACTTTTGTGAGGAAGAAATGTACACCATTTTCTAATCAAGAAAGAGGAGTCACAATCTACCAAGTCCATATAAAACAAGTACTTCCCATACTTCCCTTTTTCTCTCCTTGCTCTAAGGTCTTTGTACTTATTTTAATCATGAGTTTGTATACTTTATTTTAATTATTTCACACCATTATAGCAGACAACATACACAAAGTGAGTTATTTATTTGATCTTTTTTTTTTCCTTTGAGACATGGTCTCACTATGTAGCTTGTGTTGTCCTGGAACACACTGTGTAGACCAAGATATTCTTGGACTCACAAAGATGTTTGCATCTGCTTCCCAAGTGTTGGGATTAAAGGCATGCTAATCAATATCCAGCCTGATCAATTTGTTCTCGTGATTGCTCTTTTACACAATGTTAATATTCATAAGAAATTTATAAGCTCATTGAAAGATTGTGTTTAGCTACTTTGGTTGCCCTGAATATACTGGCTATTACCTACTTCTGCCTCTAGTTTCCAAGGGTAGCAGAGAATGGAGTGTGCAAGAGAGAAGAATCAGAACTAGGATGCTATGGTGGATTTCTAACACTTTATTTGTCAAAATGGACCCACCATGTACACATGTAATTAAGGATTACTGCTTCTTTGAGGTCTATCTAGAAGAGTATAAGGATATACAAGCAGAGAGAACCAGTAATGTCATGTTGGGATAAAAGTCAATGCATGTAACTGGTGAAAGTTAGCCATCCTGAGAGATCATAATATCATCTGAAAAAAGTGGGTAAGTATATAAGAGTTGAATCCATAATCATAAATTGAATAACAAAGATGAGAAAAACGTTTTAGTTTGGTAAAAATCCATTCGACTTAGTGGAGTAAATGAACATTTTGGTAAAAGATCCTGATTCCAAAACTGCCTCCTTAAGAAATTCTTCAAGGCAGCTAAGATTTCTGAGTGGGTAAACATACATGCCCACAAGCCTGGAAACCTAAGGTCTATTTGAATATGTAGAAGGTAGCAAGAGAAAACATACCTGCCCACTTCTCCTCTTCCTCACTAAGAGTTGAGGCTTAGGCAATGCCTTGTAGCACACAATAAAAGTGTCTAAGAAGCTAATCCTTCATAGACAGCAAATCATTGTTCTCCTTGATATTAGTAATTTACATCTTCAGAACTGTAAGAGACCTAGGTATTTGGTTTGGACACACCAAGTTCATAGTGTTTTGTAATATCATACTGAAAAATGTAAAGAAATTGGGCTTGGGAGAACATAGAGCATGTAGTTGGCAGATGTATCTCCTTCACTCACTATCATCTTAGTATTTTGAATTAATTTCTGTGTTTCATGCATTATCATATACAGAAAGTTTGTGACAGTAAAATGTTATGATAATATTAAAGATATATTTAAACCATGTATAAAACTATATTTAAAGAAGGATAAGGAGTGGGGAGATGGCTCAATGGGTTGAGGCAATAGTCACTCAAAGTTGGTGACTGAAGTTCGATCAAAGGAACACATAAAAATTCAAATACTGTGGCCAGCATGATAGCTTGGTGGGTAAAGGCATCTGCACTAAACTTCAAACTCAGAATTTGATCCCAGAGAAGCACATAGTAGAGGGACAAAAACCAGCTCATGCAAGTTATCCTCCGGCTCCCACAAATATGCAATGGCACATACACACATACATACACACAAACATGCATACATACATACATACATACACAAATACACACACAGAGTCACACAAATACAAAGTAAAAATAAAATGAAAAAAAAAGTCAGATTTAATGGTGTATGTTTATAGTACCAGCTTTCCTACAATGAGATGGAAGGTGGAGACAGGAGAATTGCTTTCATCCAAGTAGCAGAGTATGCAGTGAACATCACAGACACAGAAAAGTTCCTTCTTCAATACAGTAGAAGGCAGAACAGATTTGCAAATGTTTTCCTCTGACCTACACACACACACACACACACACACACACACACACACACACACACACAAAATCCCATATGCACTCACACTCACACTCATCAAATATTTTGTTTTCAAAAATTGACAGAAAAATAAATAAAGACATTTTAAAATATGATTTGAACACTCCTAAACAATAATACAAAATTAAAGTGTGAGTACATCCAAATGTATTGCCAGAACTACTATAATAAAAATGAAATAAATATAAGCCGTATTTTGAGTGATGGCTCCCAGTTTTCTCCATATGTTTTTTTCTTCTGTTTTTATTAGAAAATGTATATATAAGTACAATGGCTATGGAAAAATTTCATTGCATGGGGGGCAGCCACCAGCAGCACAGGCCACAAAGGGAAGCCACAGAATCAGCACATCCTAAACTTTTTACATGAGGGGGTAAAGGAAAAGACACTAACACTCTCTCTTGATGGTTTCCTTCTTTATTCTTCTATATTATTCATTCTGTACTCTATATTTTCTTTTTTATCTCTAGCAGGTAATATCCCTTCTGTCTCTCTGATGTTTTTCCTTCTACTGCTACCTCTCTTGATGTTTTCCTTCTAACTCTCTCATTTTTAAGATTTTCTTGTAACGTTCTCATTCTTGATGTTTTCCTTCTAGACCATTTTAACTCTATCTTATTATTTTGCTTATAGCTTATATACCCCAGCAAAATCTTTCAGGCAATATAAAAGTTACAATGTGGTTACATCCTGTTTTTCAAGTGAACCTGTGAATGCACAACAGAAGTAAAAGACTTTCTGGAGTCTGTGGTCTCAGGGCCTTGCCTATCCAAGATTCACCCATCAGAGATTCTTCTTCTGGTGGGCTGACACACTAAAGTCAACTGCTGTCTGTTGCTCCTCTGACATGGCCATTAGCATAAAAAAGTCATAAATTACTAAAAATATCTCTCTCTCTCTCTCTCTCTCTCTCTCTCTCTCTCTCTCTCTCACTCTGTGTGTGTGTGTGTGTGTGTGTGTGTGTGTGTGTGTGTGTGTGTGTATGTGTGTGTGTAGGCACATGTGTGTAGATGGATGTAAGTACCTGTGTTCAGATGTGGAGGCAAGAAGAAGATACTTGATGTCTTGTTATATCACTTTTCTCTATTATTTTGAGAATGTGCTTCACTGATCCTTGAGTTTACCTTGTGGCCATCAAATCCCCCAAATCCTCTTGTTTCCTTCAACCACACTTTTGAGGTGGGAGCTGAATGCCTGACCATACCCCATCTGTTTACTTCTACTTGGATACTGTATACAAATACAGGTCTTCATGCTTGTGCAGCAGGTGCCCTTATCTGTGCAGCCATCTCTCTAGCCTCTTAATAAATGTTTACTAGAATATCTCTGAAATACAAATGTTTGTGTCTTTTACATGACAATATTTTAAATATCATTTTGTCTCTTATTTAAATCTTCAGTTTTAAAATCTAAAGTGTTTCCCTTTCATATTTTAATGATTTAAAAATAAGCTTAAAAGCTCTATTAAATAAATATTTTGTAAGTTACCTGGACTCCTGTTTTCAAATAACAACCCCCAATGTATTACTGAGCTTCAGTACTTCTTAGACTCCCACAACCTTTGTTTTGAGACATTGGAAATAAAATGTAAGGAAATACAGTACCTTGTATAATATATTTCAATAGACAAATCCAATTATTTTTTTCATAAATGACTAATTAATCACAAATGATACCTCTATTTAATTATAGTCCTCCATGTAATGTTTGAGAAACATCTCAGAGTTTCAGATCATATGCTGCTATTGCAGAAGACCTGTGTTCAGTTCTGGGCACCAAAATCAGGCAGCTCAAAAAGGCCCGTGTCACTTCATATACAGGTGATCTGATGCCCACTTCTTGCCTATAAACACACACACACACACACACACACACACACAGAGAGAGAGAGAGAGAGAGAGAGAGAGAGAGAGAGAGAGAGAGAGAGACTAAGAAAAAGAATCTGAGAGACAAAAAGTCCATGAGGAGAGCATGTGCTTTCTTGATAGAGTTCTACATCACAGTCTATCAACAATCTTACTTAAATGATAGTTATCTTAATGTTGTCATACATTTGTATTTTAAATTATTACCATTATGTAAGAACATTCTATAAGAGTAATGTTTATCTGCTTTAATAGAGTAATATAGAAAATTCTAAAATTATAAATTCATATATTCAAAGTCCTATTTCAATCCTATCTTAATACTTCTTCAAGGTGACTATCTACTTTTCGTTCAGTAAATATGTATATTATATACATATAAATAATATATGTATAATATAAGTTATAATATATATATAATATATATCTCAAAAATTGCAGGGATTTATATAGGTCCTGATGTCTCCCATCTCCAGCAAGACTGAATTGCGTGTGCTCCCAAATATATTGAAGGTCCTGAACAGTAAACACTATGAGGCAACTTCCATATCATTAATGAAACCTCACTATTCACATGCAAGACGAATTCACTTACCTGTGACACCCAGGCTGCTAAGGGTTGACTTTCAGTTGCTTCAATTAAGTTGCTCACGAAAGTCTTTCAGTTTTGTCACTGACTTCTTAGAGAAGTCAAAAACTCCTTCACATAATATTTTTTTTTGTCCTTTTCAGTCATTTAATATTCAGTTTATGAGAGAGGTAAACAGTAAGGCTATCTTGATTATTCTAAAAACAATGAATTTATCCCTTAATGGCTGGTCATGGGCCTGGAAAATAGGTAGGACATCCAATCAAAGATGTCCTTTCATCATAGTATTTTCCCTTCACAGTAATCTTTTGCCTTTCCGAAGATACGTTCCTCTGATCTCAGGTGCTATGAGGCCATGTCATCCTGTGAGTTAACCATTCCTTCCCACACTGATACTCTTTTATCAATTAGCTTCCAATGCGATTTTAGGAACTGCTTCATTGAAAAGAAAAAAATCCTATAATGTAAAGAAAGTTATTAAAATTTTAAGTATTATAGATGGAACAACCCTTAATGAAAAAGAAGCCATGAATTTGTAAGAGATCAAAGTGGGGGAGAATTTATGGAAGAGTTTAGAGGGATAAAAGGAAAGGGTGAAATGATTTAATTATATTGTAATGTCAAAAATAAAATAAGTAATAAAATATATTAGCTATTTCATGCAGATATGTAAATTTTAAAATTTGTATTAAAGGAAAAGCATTGTAATTTTATTACTCATGCAAATACATGTAATCATTTATTTTAATACAATTTATAATATTTGGATTAAAAACATGATTGTCAATGACTAGCTAAATAGATGATAGTGCAAATGTAGCAGGAACAGTTATGCAAACATATGCGGAATTATGCAGCAATTAACAATTATGTTTATTCATAGTTCATGCACCCTCTAAATGTTCGCATTTCATCTTTAGGACTATAATATGTACTAAATCTCAAAGGTTATGTAGAGATAAACTTTCATGTGGCTGATTATAAGGTATACAGAATATATAACTCTGTAAGTAGCAATAATTGATATTACCTCCAAGAGTATGGACAAAATTTAACACTGATGCTAAATTTGCTTTCCCAGTTTTCTTTGTGGATAAAAGATGTATTCGTATTAAGAACTTTGTTATATATTATTTACAAAAGATAAACACATTCTATTCTAGAAATTAAATATAAGAATATGGGTAGGATTAGGGCCTACAGAGATTACTCAGTGATAGGAATGTTCCCTGTTCTTCCAGAGAACCCGAGTTCGATTGACAGGATCTCAGCAGCCATGTTGGACAGCTCATAACTGCCTGCAAACCAAGAGCCAGGGAATCTTCTGCCCTCTTACAGTTGCTATGAGCAACTGCACTCATGTGTACACACACACACACATGCATGCATGCACACACACATACAAACTCACAGTTAAAATAAAAATATTTAAAAAGAATGTATAAATGATTATATGTACCTACATATAATGCCAAATATTTTTAACAGATAAGTTTTTAGGTAGTATTTCACTCACTTTTAGAATTCTTCTCATTTATTTTTATTTTGTGTCTGTGGATTCTTTTTCATTCCTTATGTTTGTGCACCAGGTCAGTGTAGTGCCTACAAAGGCCAGATTAGAGCATCTGATACCTGAGACTGGAGTTACAGACAACTGTGTACTGTTAGGTGGGTTACAGGAATGGAATATAAGCCCATGATTTTACATAGTATTAAAATGCCTTCATCTATAAATTTTAACAAAACAAGAAAGAAGAGTGCTGTTTCATGGCCACCATTATTAGAGGTTTAGTAGAAATTTTGCATAGTATTAATACTGTTCTCCAACATTGAGCTAAAACAACTAGTACTCAAATATGTTTTTCTACAATTGGAATTTCCATACATTGAGGTTTAAAAACCACTTGATGGCAATGTTTTCAATAAACACTAAATCTAAACATGAATTCCTTTATAGAGAAACTCACAAAGTAGCCAATTAATCATGTAACCTGCTTCCTCTAAGGGTTATTGTTTTCTTTGAATGTTAAGACAGGGTCTTTGTGTGTCCTCTGTGTGCTTCCCCTGATTTCCCTATGTAGTACTTAGGGATGTGTCCTGTGCCACGGTGCCCAGCTACTGAACCAGAAACTTTAAGCTATGGCTGTGCCAGCTGCATCTGAAGTTCCAGGCACAACTGACAAAGTAGAGCATTAGCATAAAATGCCTGTATAAAGAAAAGGTCCAGTGGTCATGAGGGCATATTTGACATGGATGCTAAGTAATTATTCTTTCAAATTATACTTATTTTGTTACTTATAAACTCATACCTTGACTTTAAATAACTAAAGAAAGTGTTATCTTTCTTCTCTGTATATTTATTCATATCCGTTTACATTTTCTCCTTTAGAGAAACAATCACTGAACATATTAGAGGTTTGAAATTATGGTCCAGTTCCTTGATAAAAATAAAAAAAAATATGCTGGAATATGTGGGCTTTGTTTGTCCTTTTCTACATATCTATTCAATTACAGGTTTATATTACTAGATTTGCAAATGACAGTATTTATATTTTCTATTATAATTGAGAAATTGTCTACCTGTTTTATTATTTATATTATTGCAGCTGTGGAAGCTAGAAATTCCTTCAGCTGAATATAGTGAGCCGTTGAGCAGGCTCGGTGCCTTCAGGACTGTGTTTGTTTGTGGGTGGGATTAAGACATCCCTACTTTTTGGTGTGGTAAATTACACTATATGTGTTCTGCAAATTTCTGGACTACACCTGGACTAACCTAAAGAATCTTGTGTTGTCCTTGGAGAACAATATTAGAAAATAGCGTGTAGGAATTCAAAGACCTTTTTTCACTTACTCCAGCATCCTGAATCCTAACCCTCCCTTACTTGCTCTCCTCTGCTATCTTCTGTTTCCTTTTCTTACTTGTTATTGATCTGAGATTGTGATTTTGCAATATGTTTTCATTGATATCTTGGAGAATCTTCATGAGATCAAATTACAATAGCAGGTGATATTTTCTTTATCACAAAGGTAAGTTATGTTAGAGATTACTTATTAATATCTCTTCAGCTGTGTGCTGTGTTTATTTTAAAGCCATTTGTAAACATGTTATCTATACATTTTTCTTAGAAACTATGGAAAGAAACAGCCATCATTGTTAAAGCTGAATTAAACATGGCAGACCATTTTTATTCCTGACAATGTTTACAAGTAATGCTATAAAGTGACAGGTAAAAGTATTGAAGAAAAATATCAAAATTCTCATTATAAATCTGTTACAGTCTTTTGGTCTTCAGAAAACAAAATATCACCTTGTCAGTGTAGCAGAATTTTTAAAATTATTTTGTAGCTCATTGTGATATATGTTTTGATGATAGATGAGACTATGTGTTACATGTTTAAATGCATCATCTTCAGAAGAGTTCAAGTTAATTTCAGAATCAACTTCTTATTTGACAGAACTTCTTTATTCACTGAGAACTATGCATGTGCCTTTGAGACATTAGGGGAATCTCACTTGTCTTACTATCTTATCATAGTATTAAGTATGTGTGAGTCTTTCTGTTTAAGCCTCTTGTTTGCTGTTTACTTTGTCCCCATCCTGAAGCCAAAGAGATCTGCTTGATCTGTGGCTTACTGCTGCTGAACTCTGACACATAATAAAACTGAGGACAGTGTAGTACAAATAAAGCATTCATCACCACCTTGTGAGCAGAATTTCCCTTTGCCTTACTCCATTAACTCAAAATCCAATTATTTTTTCTATTATTAAAAATGTATTTTTCTTAGGGTCCTGTTTTCCAGGTAGTCTCCCTGGTGATGTGAGTAGCAGTCCAGTCATCCTTGTTCCACATCTAGTATGCTGCTATGAGTGCGTACATACCATGTTTGTCTTTCTGAGTCTGGGTTACCTCACTCAGGATGATTTTTTTCTAGATCCATCCGTTTGTCTGCAAACCTCATGATGTCATTGTTTTTCTCTGCTGAGTAATATTCCCTTGTGTATATGTACCACATTTTGTTTATCCATTCTTCAGTTGAAGGGCATCTAGGTTGTTTCCATGTTCTGGCTATTACAAACAATGCTGATATGAACATAGCTGAACAAGTGCTCTCGCCCAATGACAGAGAAATGGAATGAGATCTACATGAACAGCCTGGACATGAGTGGGGGTAGTGAAGGGCGAGGGTCGAGGGAAAGAGAGTTTGGGTGAGTGGGAGATCCCAGCTGGATCAACAACAGAGAGGGAGAACAAGGAATAGGAGACCATGGTAAATGAAGACCACATGAGAATAGGAAGAAGCAAAGTGCTAGAGAGGCCCACAGAAATCCACAAAGATACCCCCACAACAGACTGCTGGCAATGGTCGAGAGACAGTCCGAACTGACCTACTCTGGTGATGGGATGGCCAAACACCCTAATTGTCGAGCTAGAAACCTCATCCAAATACTGAGGGATCTGGATGCAGAGATCCATGACTAAGCCCCCGGTGGATCTCTGGGAGTCCAATTAGCGAGAATGAGGAGGGTTTATATGAGCGAGAATTGTTGAGACCAAGGTTGGATAAACCACAGGGACAAATAGCCAAACGAACGGAAACACATGAAATATGAACCAATGGCTGAGGGGTCACCAACTGGATCAGGCCCTCTGAGTGGGTGAGACAGTTGATTGGCTTGATCTGTTTGGGAGGCATCCAGGCAGTGGGACCGGGTCCTGTGCTCATTGCATGAGTTGGCTGTTTGAAACCTGGGGCCTATGCAGAGTCGCTTGGCTCGGCCTGGGAGGAGGGGACTGGACCTACCTGGACTGAGTCTACCAGGTTGATCTCAGTCCGTGAGGAAGGCTTTGTCCTGGAGGAGATTGGAATGGGGGGTGGGCTGGGGGGAAGGTGAGGGGGGCGGGAGGGGGGAGAACAAGGGAATCTGTGGCTGATATGTAGAACTGAATTGTATTGCAAAAAAAAAAGAATAAAATCAAATCCTTTTTTTTAAAAAAAAAATGTATTTTTCATACTACATATTCTGATTTACTCTGCCCCAGTTCCTCCAAGATCTTACCCAAATACCCTTGCCAGTGAATCCATACCTTGCTCTCTCTCTCTCCTTTTGGAACAAATGGGCATCCAATGAACAATAAAATAAAATGAGACAAAACAAAAACAAGCAAATCAGAATAGGGCAAGACAAATGAATAAGCAGAAGAAAAAGAGCCAAAGAAAAAGCATACAAAACACATATACAGCGACACACACGTCTGCACACAGAAATCCCATAAATTCTCAAAACTAGAAACCATAATATGTAAACATAGGACCTGAAACATAGAAAAAGGAAAAAAAATAAAATCCTCTAACAAAGCATTATGAGACAAGGAACCTCAAAAATAATGCTACAGAGTTAATCTTTTGTTAGCCATCTATTATTAGTCGTGTGACCTGCTTTTAAGAGTGGTTTGTATACACAGTGATATTTTATTGGAGAAAATTAATTTGTCATTTATGAGTGTTTATCAATTGGAGAAAGCTTCTGGGTTAAGGGTAGAGACTTGTGTCCACTTCTCTTTTCAGCACTGTGACCCCAACTGTTGCAAACCCACACAGATTCTGTGCCTGCTGCCACAGACATAGTGAGTGATTTGTGCATAGGCGCTACTATGTTCAGATTCTACTGTGTTAGAAGGCCTTGTTTCTTTGGTGTCCTCCATTCCCTCTGTCTCTTTGCTCCTCTTATGTAAGTTTCTGTGTGCCCTGAGTGTAGGGAATATAACTTTCAGGACTGAAACTTCCAGGATCATCATTCTTTTGCACATTTTGAGGAAATAAAAGTTGTTTTTGGATGTAAATATAACCTCATGTTTTGTAGCAATTTCCTCTAAGGTAAAATCCTCAATGTTGCAGGGAATCTTCTTGAGATGCAGGGTATTCTCAAAGGAGGTGAAACATTCCATCCTCCTAAAGTATGCAAATCAATAGATTCAGGACATTCCTGTAATTGACCATAATCTCTAGTCTGTCACTCACTAGATCTGTCACTCTCCAAGCTTATATAAGCAGCAGACTGCTGAGAGACAATATCAGACAAGCTTATCTTCCTAGACAAAGCTCAGCCAGCTGAACTAGCAAGAAAAGAGGCAGATGAACTAAACTGCCTGGAAAAAACACTGTCCAACCTGTTAAGCAGTCTATAGCTCATACAATGTAAATCCAATTTCCATCTTTCATGACAGGTCTCCCATGTTGAGTGAGGCAGCTGTCTGTGAATTATTTCTGCTCTTGTAAGTAACTCTTGATTCATATTCCTGTAAGTAAACTCAATGAAACTCATTGGTTTACCAAGTTAGAATTTGGTAGAATCCATAGTTAGGTCTATCATTGGTAGAAATTTGTCTTTGTCTCTCCAGAAATACTTCCATATAACCACAACACCTCAAAGGCAAACAAGTCAGAGAAAAATGTTTCCTAAGAAAAAATAGATGTGTGTTTTTGCGAGATTAACATTACAAATTAAGAGAAAAAGATGTTCTGTATCATAGGTACTTCTGAATTTTGTTCATCCTGCCATAAACCCTGCAGTACTAGCCCTCCTCTTGGAGGAGGTATTAATGAATGTAAACCTTTGAAGTATTTATATTTCTGTCCTCTCACTTTGCTGCACTGGAGATGCTGAAGGCCAAAAGTCAGAAAATAAGCTATGGCCCTGGAAGAGTAACTATCTCTATGACACACAAGTAATCTGCATGGCCCAAGACTACTGATAGAGGGTCAGAGGGTATAAACTCACAATGAACAGATGAGATATTCTCTGTCTTCTGCCACTGCTCTTAGAGTGCTTTGACTGCTGCTTGAGACAATGCTACAGTCATGAGATGTCAATTCAAAAACAAGAATAGCAATTTCATGCAGACAGAGCTTCAGTCTTGGCCATGGTGTGGGGATAGCCCAACCTCAGTCTGGGGATGTTCGTACAGTTTTTCTTATTATTTGTCAAGAATGCTATCATGAAATTGCTAACTGAAGTTACCAGTGTTATTTGGCATCTAGTAAGAAAAAAAATGATAAACTAAACCATGACAACACAGAAAACAATAGGTATTAGATGAAGAGAAGCATTTACTTTCTACCCACTACATGGTGGAGTTACGTGCACACCGGAAATCATAAAATGTGGATAAGAAATGAACCAAAATTGCCATTCTTAAAGTATGTATTCCTTTGTATATACCATTACCTCATATAAAAACGATCCTAAAAAGTTTGTAGCATCTTCTTTATGGCATCTATAATGCCTAAGTGCTCTGATGCATAAATACCTTTGGAAAACTGTGGTGTCTCAGCAACAGAGCTTCTGCTGTCAGTGTTACCACAGCAGTGCAAAGCTATTCTCAGAAAGGGAAGATGAAATAAAACATGACACTGATAATGTTATATTTAATTCATGGTAATTTGATGTTTGTATTTTTATGATTGGAATAAAATAGCTGCCCTAAGACAGTACATTTGATTCATTTTATGCCAAGTCTTTATTATGAGACCTATAAAGACATCAAATAATTACAACATACAATTTAGTTACGACTTACTACAACAAATATCTTCTAAAGTGTAATGTTAGCTCGAATAATTTCAGAAAAACAGCAACAACAACAAATGGCAGGCTATTGCAGACTGCTCCATAGGGTAAGCAACATTTTGACAATGTACTAGAAAAGATTTCTCCAGATGTCCAGTAAACATTGGGAGGTACAGATTCATCTCACTACTATAGCTCTCTTTCTGCATTTTGCCAGTCTTATGTAGCTGGCCTCATGAGTGGTTTCATAAATGCAAAGGGACATTTAAATGTAAAACACTTGCATGTAATATTGATTATGTAGCTTCTCAGATATCAGAATATTTAAATGAATTCTTGTATGTGGAGTTTTAACCTGAAAGTTTAATAGGGGAAAGAGAGTTCAAGGGAGATGGAATATAATGTCCCAAATTCTAAGTGAACAGAGTAAATTATAAACAAAAAATTAAAAAAAACTCTTAAAAGTAAAAATCCAGTATCATTAACAAGTAAATGTTATTTAATCTTTTTAAAGCAAATAAAGTTAAAAACGGAATAAGTTCTTATCTGCCCAAAAGTTATAATTTTAATATATAGTTACTCTATTACCTTCATCCAGTTTCCTCCCATTACCTTTGTATGCTTTAAGTCCAAGATTTTTCTTCACTTTTTCATTAACAAAAGAACCTGTCAGAGAGTTATATGAATAATTTTGGAGTGATGAAAATAAGATTTTGTATATAAAAAGTTTTTGAAGACCAACTCAAATCATTACATAGAATTAAATTACAGTTGAGAGGTCAATTGGTTACTCTTGCCATAGCCATTTTGTCTTTGGGTCAGCTATACGAAAAACAACTATGAGGAACTTTTAAATGGAGTTAAGTAATTAAGGTGGAAATTACACACACACACACACACACACACAGAGAGAGAGAGAGAGAGAGAGAGAGAGAGAGAGAGAGAGAGAGAGAGAGAGAGAGGTTGAGAGAAAGAGAGGTTGAGAGAAAGATGATTGTGTGTGTGTGTGTGTGTGTGTGTGTGTGTGTGTGTGTGTATGTTTAATCTTAATTGCACCATTAATCAATGTTAAAGTGGTAAAGTTGGTTTTTTTGAAAACAACAGACTTCCAACTTCCAGCAAAAGAGAGACTGATTCTAATGCATTTTAGAACTGAAGAATCAGTGTATGGGTATGATTTAATTTGTAATGCTATGAAAGAGCTTTATATGGCACAAGCTGGTCTTGAACTCCTGGTCGTCCTTCCTTCACCTCCCAAACTCTCGACAAGAATATGAAACTGTGCTAGGCTTACAAATGTGCAATTTTATCACGTTTTCTATACATGTTATCAATCAAATTTCTAAGATTTCTGGCTCATTTCTCAGTAACCAAATATGTTATACTTATTAAAAATATATTTGGAAAAGTTTTGATGGTAATTTTGATGTTCTCCTGTATTCTTTAGTAAAATGCATTGAGAAAATAACTAAATATGAAGAAGATATAAATAGAAAATGCTAGATAAACATACAGGAACTACAATGCCAACCACTGGTTATGTAAATAAAATTAAATAAATAAGATTTCTTGTCTATACAGAAATAAATCCTTACAGTATACCAGAAACATTTTTTTTTGTTTTTTTGTTTTTTTTTTGTTTTTTTGGAGACAGAGTTTCTCTGTGTAGTTTTGCGTCTTTCCTGGAACTCACTTTGTAGACCAGACTGGCCTTGAACTCACAGAGATTTGCCTGTCTCTGCCTCCAGAGTGCTGGGATTAATGGCATGCACCACCACCGCCCTTAATGATATGTTCAAATGTCAATACACAGTTGGAAATATAAATGAGTAACTTATAAGATCAGATTTTATACTTCAAGATGATAGAGACTTCTATAATGTTATTAGTATTTTTAATACTAATTGAGAAAAAGAGAAAATAAGCATTATTTTTATAATGATGTTCAGTGACGTTCATGAGAATGACAAGAAGAAAGAATATTAAGCATTTGAGTAAATGGAGGAAGAGATGGCTATTTTTATGAAGATTTTGTATTTTTTAGGATAAATAAAAATAAGTTATAGGTAGGAAGCTTTGAGTATTCCAGAACAGTAAAGAATTCAGATGAGAGCTAGAGGGAAATTACATGGGAATATATGCCCACATGGGTTAAATATGCTAACAGATATTTGTTTTTAAATATTCATTTCATTGATAAACTAGGATCTCTATTTTATCTTAATATAAAATAATCTCTGTATTTTCATTGAAATAATGATACAAATTCAATCTGTATAAAAAACTAAATATGTATCTGGGAGTACCAGATAGTGAGTAGATAAATAGAGGGTAATATCATTAGTAAGAATTAAGGGCAGATCCAAATTCTGTGTTGATGATAAGTAGTGTTGAGTCTTATCTAGATATATTTAGTAGTATGAATTTAGTCACAGACTAAATAGGAATTCAAACATTGTTATTTTTTGTGATAGAAGGAAGAAGGACAACTAGAAAAAAGAAATATTCTGATTTTATATACTGAATCCAATGTTGTCTACAGGAACAATTTGGTTGTAAATGAAAGTGTAAGCAAAGGACAGGAAGGCAAAATTTTGCAAATTTAGTTATTATAATCCATTTCAAATTTAAGAATCTGTGCGTTAAGGCTCATACCTTTCATCCCTGGATGTGAGAGAGTGAGGGTAGGGGATCAATACAAATCTGAGCAAAGCCTAGGGTACATAGTGAGTTCTACACCAACCTGTACTTCAGATTAAGCTTGCATGAAAGAACAATGCAACGTAAAGAAAACATCATTATAAATAAAATACCATTGAAAAAAATAAATGATACCCACAGAAAGAAACTTTGAAACTGAAATGGTTTAAAATTTTCTATTGAAGTGTTGATAAATTTGTAGTGTGGCCATATTGTAAACAGAAGTTTTCCTGTCCCCACTGCCCAATCCCAAATACCTGGCAGATGCTTTCCAAATTACCACACAGAGGCTTAAATTAATTATAAAAGCTTGCCTGATACCCCAGGCTTGTCATTAACCAGCTCCTATAACTTAAATTAACCCATAATTCTTATCTATGTTTAGCCACATGGCTTGTTACCTTTTTCTGCATTTGCCTGCTATTCTCTGATTCTGCCTTTCCTCCTGCCAAAATTCTTCTACTCTGGCTCTAGCACTCACTCTCTTCCTGCCCAGCTATCAGCCAATCAGATTTTTATTAGCCAATGAGAGTAATACATGTTCTGGGTATACAAAAAGGTTGTTCCACAGCACCTTACTCATTATCAGTGAAAATAGACTGAAAAACAGTATTGAGGGCAAAGTTAGTGAACAAAAAAATAAGGTTATTGGAAATATTGAACCTGTAGGGAATATCATTAGTATTATGTAAAATTTGAAAAAAAAATTATTATAGTACATTAGGTGATAGAAACACCCTGGAATTAGTTGATAAATTAGATGATCGATACAATTTCAAAGTCTTCTGAGTTTAAATGTCATGTAGCACATGTAGTATGTATTATATAAACCAAAAAAAAGTATACATATGGTAATGTGTTAACAATGTTAACAAATTAAAAAGATTTATTTCATTTGAAACAGTAATAGCCAGTGGTAGGAAGCAGATGAAGGAATCTGAAACACTCATAGATATCTCCCTTTCAGAAATCAAACTCTTGCTTCTTATAAAAATCTTTCCTTAAAATTGTTTCTATTGTAGAAATTTTGTTTTATAGTGATAATATTCAGAATAAAACACATTAATTGTGAAGGTGAATAATTAATAATACCTGGAAATGAAGAGTAGCAAAAATTAGTGCAGCTAAAATATTACACTTAAACATCCAATATTATGGCTACTGACCTAAATATTTAAATACACATTATCAAAGTTATACTTTATAATAAAATTGTTTTGCCTTCATATATAAATGATAAATGCTGTGGGTATCTTTCTGTGTGCTGTGAATATGTGTTGCTCTGACTGGTTGATAAATAAAGCCATTTGGCCTATGGCAAGGCAGCTTAGAGAAAGGCAAGAAATTCAGAGAGACCAGGAAGAAGGAGAGAGGAGATATCAGCAAGCCGCCCAGGGAGCAACATGTGATGGGACACAGGTAAAGCCATGGAACATGTGGTGATACATAGATTAATAGTTATGGGATAACTTAAGATATATAACTAGCTAGTTAAAATCTTGAGCCATGGGATTGCAGTTATAATTAATATACGCCTCTGTGCATTTACTTGGTTTTCAGCAGCTGTGGACCAGGTGGGATGCAGGAAAACTTTCAGCTACAAATGGCACCCAATGTGGGGCTTGAACCCATGGCCCTGGGATTAAGAGCCCCATGCTCTACAGACTGAGCTAGCCAGGCAAACATTTGAAGGTGTTATTGGCAGGAGGGAGCTGACCAGGTTGGTTGTGATCTGATAAATGCATGCATCACCCCATGAGGGGTGGGGGAGGTCAGCACCTGTCAGCATGTATTAGCTCTAGAATTACCATAGTTATCCAAGTAGAAGAAGAGCAAGTGACCAAAGGAACTATAACTGATTTAATGAGCCATTCACAGTTTCACTGTACCAGCCATACATACTTAGACATGCACGGCTTAATCCAATAGTGTCTATTAAAATTGCTGCAGATTCCCGCCACAGTACACAGAGGTGTCTCCAAGTAGAACACTGTGGTGTATGCTGAATTTAGTCCTTGCTACTACAAAAAAAGAAAGAAAGAAAATGTTTTGGGGCTATATGCTGCTGGATGGAAGCATAGACCCATTGATTCCCATAGCCAGCCATGAGCCTGGTTCCCAGAGCTGGCAGTAAAGGTAGCTCTGCCATGTTGGGAAGCTCAGGTGGACAGAGCCAGCAGCTGAAGCTGCCATTTCAGTCCTAGTAATGCTGCAATTTAAAGCAATAGATCCACAATAAGGCAGATTCAGATGGAACAAGACTAAATTGTTTACAGTGTGTGCAAAAATGTACGTAGGCTTGGAAGAGAGAAGAACAGGAATATAGACAGTTATATAAAGAAAGAGTTTTAAAAAATAAAGTCTTTAAAGAGACAGGTACTATAAAAATAAGCCATGTAAAGATGGATATTACACAGAGAATCTGGATTGTGTTGTCTTTTTTTATTTTTAACTGCAGAAAGACATTTGATTGTAAAGGCTGCTCAATTAAACCAATATGTATATTTTAAAGGTATTTTGACTTCAAAATTTGGATCTAAGGATATGTTGCTTTAGAAAGGAGGCTCTGCTTTTGTTTCCACAGGAAGCAAGAGGCTGTGGATTTGTTCCAGATTAACATACATCAGGTTTGACTAGCCAAGACCCCCTGAGAGGCCCAGATGATCCAAAAGCAAAAATAGCTTCAAGCAACTGACTCAGACAATGCAGCCTCACAGACTACTCCAGTAAGGACTCAATCATAATTCTTAATTTCCTCAGGTTCCCCATAAGACTACCAGCACCCCCTATCAGCAGGAAGGTTAGAGAACAATACCCATATTCCCCCAAAAAATGGATTATCAATGCTTGTTTTTGTTTAGGTTGTTGGTTACAGATTGTTATTGGTCATAGTCAATATCTTTCTAAGAGAAGAAAGAGGTGTATGATACAGATATATAGGATATAGATATGATAGTGTAAAAGGGTAGATTGTTGAAATTACTTTTAAAGAGTAACTTGTTTGAAGTGTTTTACATTGCTACAGATTTTAGTTTATTAATACAAATTTAAAATTAATTTTGTTGTACTGTATGTATATTTCTACTCTTGTTTAAGGTATTATATTTGTGTAGCTCATTTGAAATTGTAATGGATAATTAAGAAATACAGATTAATAATTAGCCTCCTATGATAGTCAAACTTATAGTCATTTTAAGTTTTTTCGGTATACATAGTTATATTTCAATTAGGTAGGTAATCTTTAAATACTTCAAAGACCTATAGAATATGACATTTAAAATGCTTTAAGAACTTTGCCTCTATGGGAATTGAGATACGTCTGCTCCTGGCAACACCAATCTATTTCAGAGAAGATAACAGTCATTGAAGAAACTCATTATGGAGTTTGCTTTCATTGTGGCAAATATTAGCCACTGGGCAAAAAAAGTGCCCTTGTGACAACTGCTTAAGTGTATGTTGTATAAAGTGGACATGCAGGACCCATAGGAAAGTAACCACTGAACTTTGCAAGATGAGGTGGTTCTTCAGGTTCCTGCTTCACAGAGGAGACTGGCAAACATTGTACAGGACACAGAGCGAAGCAACTGAGAGACTCTAAGCCTGTAGGCTGAAGATGGATGCCCCAACATTGCAGAGGAACTTTGGATGACTGTCCAGGCAGCCAGCTCTCTCTGTTGTTCTAGATTTTTAGAAGTTGCTTACAATGCACTTCCTGTTTACTTAGATAATATCCTTCTGAGGCCTTTGATGTAGTTGAAGACTAGGTAGTTATAATCATAATTTTCCTTGGTTATGATAAAAGATAAATTAGATATAAAATCTTGGACTCACAAATATAGAATAGATAATTTTTTCTTTAATTTTATAAAATACAAATAGACTAGATATCATAACTGTAATTCTTGCTTGATAACTGTTTTATTACATGTAATTTTACTATGTTAAAATTAAAACCTTCCTTTTTGAAAAAAAAAGAAAAGGGGAAGTGTTGTGGGTATCTTTCTACACACTGTAAATATGTGTTGTTCTCAGTGTTACATAAAGCCATTTGGCCTATGGCAAGGCAGCCTAGAGGCAGGCAAGAATTTCAAAGAGAGAGACAGGAAGGAGAAGGGAGACATCAACAAGCTGCCCAAGGAGCATCATGTAATAAGACACAGGTAAAGCCATGGAACATGTGGCGATACATAGATTAATAGTTATGGGCTAATTTAAAATATAGAGCTAAGCTGGGCGGCGGTGGCGCACGCCTTTAATCCCAGCACTCGGGAGGCAGAGGCAGGTGGATCTTTGTGAGTTCGAGGCCAGCCTGGTCTACAGAGCGAGATCCAGGAAAGGCGCAAAAAAGCTACACAGAGAAACCCTGTCTCGTAAAAACCAAAAAAAAATAAAAATAAAAATAAAAAAAAATAAAAAATAAATAAATAAAATATAGAGCTAGCTAGCTAAAAGCTTGAGCCATGGCCATGCATTTATAATTAATATAAGCCTCTGTGTGTTTACTTGGGTCTAAATGCCTGTGAACTGGGTAGGACATAGGAAAACTTTCAGCTACAGATTAACGTATTTATTGGATTATAATTTCAAAGCACACACATTTATTTTTCCTCTGTTCTAGGATTCTTGAGTATGGCATTGATATTATTCATACAGTACCCTCAAAAACAGAAAACCTTGGGACCACTACACTGGTTAAAAGCTGTTCCAACCTCATGTCATATTTAAATCATTGACTCTATAATTGAAACAAATAGCACCAGAATACATTTGCCAAAGGAGATAAATGTAAAATATTGGTGAAATCTTTATTTAGTTCCATTCTTTTCAGAAGTTATGATAATTTTTCATGTTTTCTCTTTCCAAGTAGGAAAGAACAAATTAAAATTAAATGATGCTAAATATGGAAAATAGCTTACCTCATTTTATTTAATAATCCAAATATAATGAATGATCTAATACCCAAGTACAAAATTTAATTAAAAAACGAAGCTCTATGATGTAATTGCTCTGTATCTATTTTAATTATACATGGATTGACAACTATAATACTGGACATTGTAATGTAGTTCAGTTTACTGAAATAGAACTCAATCATGGGTTCCTTTGACCTACAGTTTTTATCTATTCTAAAAACTTACTTTTTTTGTGAAAACTAAGTGATGAAATTGAATTAGTTCACGATCTGCTTTTCCTGGATATATATATATATATAAATGGGTCATTTTCATCTATCTGTCTGCTAAAATGCGTATTTCTTGCCATATTAGTTGATCTTCAAAACAGAAATTTTCTCATAAATTATTCATTCTTGTTTATATGTTCATCTTTAGAACAAGATTTTGTGTTTCTGTTTTTTATATTTCCCATTTAACTTTATAACTAATCCATTGTTCATAGTTTCTTTTTTACTAAATTAATTAATTCAGTTTTTTTGCAGCCCGATCATAGTTTCCCCTCCCTCCCTCCTCTCCCCACATTCCCTCCACCAACTTCTGCTACCCCCACATCCACTCCTTCTCCTTTCTCTTCAGAAAAGGGCAGACCTCCTATGTGTATCAGTCAGCCATGGCATGTCAAGTTGTTGTAAGGTTAGGCACTTCCTCTCCTATTAAGGCTGGAGGAAGCAACACAGTAGGAGGGATGGGGCCCAAGAGCAGATAATTGAGTCAGAGATAACTCCTGCTCCCACTGTTAGGAATAAAACCAAGCTATAAAATTATAACCATCCATTTCACTGTTACTCATAACTGTTCATACTAGAATAAGACAATGTAGTTTCAGAAACCAAGCTCCAAACATGATTATTTGGATAAAAACTCATAATTTCTAAATTCTAAATTTTATTCTCTTAATCCTAGTTAAAAACAAATGGATGAGTTATATGTGATATATATTTATGTGTGCCACATAGATTTATGAAAATAAGTAGCCTAAATACATTAAATGGATTATTTTATTCAATCTTCACAACAGGGTTAAGATATAATCAGTCTTTCTGTACAACATGAGAACTATCTGTTTAAATAAATTAAATATTTTGCCTGTGATCACATAACAAGGTGAACTTCAAGCCAAAATCAATGCAGATTTTGAGACTGTGTAATTAAACACAGTTTATTCTAATCACTGAGTTATTGATAAGAGATAGAAAGCAGCTGTATGGGCAGCTGTGATAGGGTATCAAAATAAGAAAAAATGTCTCCCATCATTAGGCCACACTTTTAGTATTCATGTTTGCTTATATTGCTCAATTTTTATCCATGAATAATTTTAGCATGATGGCATTATTTTAGTATTGAGTACATTTTTTCTGTTATTGATAAAATCTTAACCATCAGTGTCTGTGTACAACTGATTAAGAATTTAAGTCAGAAAGCACAACTGAGTGGTGTAAGTAAGTTGAAAAGTACTAGCAGCATTCTGAATGATCATGGCTGGCCATTACATTATTTTTAGTCAAAGCAGAATTTACTCTTTGGATAGATCTGATGATTTTCTCCTTCTGGTAAAGATGCTTCAAAAATTTATTATGCTGTCTGTCTCCAGTGTGTCTGGAACAGTTTTGCATGGTCTTATTGTACTTTTCAGAATTATAGTGCTTCCTAGTCAATATTCTTCCCTCTTCAGAATATATAAGAAAATGACCTCCTATCCATCTCATGTTGCCCACACTCCCTGACAGTTACCTCAGAGTTACATAGATAGGGCAGAAGGCAGGGCAGTGGTGCCACCACACAGGCATGGGGCAGCACTTTGCACACAACTCTGCGGCCAGAGCTTCATTCTTCACTGCCGCACACTTCACACTGGACAGTTATGACACTTATCACAGCACAACTGCACAATAGTGTTGATAAAACTCTGGGTTCATCAATGCATTTGTTATTTGTTATTTGTGGATTTTGTCTTTGAAGATTCGGGAAATTCGTCTTCCCTTCCTGCTTCTCCTCTAGATCTTAGACCACTCAAATGTGGGTAGCAAATAGACATATATACAATACATACAGAAGGTATGTGTCTTTCATGTTATTTAAAAGTCATCTAGAATTCAACCTTCCCAGTTTTAACTGTTATTTTGAGTGCTTTGTGAAGATATCTGTTTAGTTAACGAGACTCTGAAAACATTCTTCAACTGGCTGTGCAAATTAAAACTAAATTAAATATATGCCCTCTCTTCCCACATTTAAATGTATCAGCATAGTAAAGTAGAAACATTCCATTTGTTTTTTCTGTAGTCTCTCTGTTTTACTATTAGGATTCGACAACAGAATTCTTCTTTAATGTGGAACATACATAGGTTGTACACAACCCTACACTGTCCATTCCATTGGCAGACTTAAATATTTGATATGGTTTTGACAGTTAACTGCTGCTCAGAATTGCAAATACCCAGCATCATTTCAGTATCTTTAAATGATTTTCTCCTTTCAGAGAATGTCTCTGTTTCTTTAGGGAGGATAAAATAAATAAGACTCATTAGAGTAAGTAACTAAATATAAAAACAAGCAACAACTTAAAAAATACTGTAAAAGGCCAAATTTATCTATCCTTAAACAAAATTAAAGAGATTATTTTTAAGAAATATCTTAGGAAAAAACCTTGGAAACACAGTTGAATCAGAAATAAATTTGATGCTGCCTGATTTCTCTTGGTTACCGTCCATGTTACCATGGACACTGATTACATCACAGGCTAAGTAAAATGCAATGCTTCTCTGCAGACTGAGATCAACCTGGTAGACTCAGTCCAGGTAGGTCCAGTGCCCTCCTCCCAGGCTGAACCAAGCGACCCTGCATAGGCCCCAGGTTTCAAACAGCCAACTCATGCAATGAGCACAGGACCTGGTCCCACTGCCTGGATGCCTCCCAAACAGATCAAGCCAATCAACTGTCTCACCCACTCAGAGGGCCTGATCCAGTTGGTGACCCCTCAGCCTTTTTACATATGTGTAAATTTACTTTATCAGTCATGTTTCTATATTTTCTATTACACACACATTAATATTCTCCAAGATTCCAGTGATATTGTCCCTGAGAGCTGTAACAAGGAAACATATCTTTGCATGCAAAACGAAAATGTCATGGATTCAAAATAATGTTATCTAAGAGTCAATCAACTAAAATAATATGGAATACGAGTATATTAATGAAATAACACTAGGGATATTTGGTAAAGCCTCAAGGGAACATATTATTTCATATATGCTTAAAATGGTAATATATTAAATATATTTTATAATTATGTAAAATATAAATTTTATAAAAAAAAATGCAATGCTTCCAAAGTAAACAGTACTAGTTGAAAATTAGGCATTGATATCTTGCCATACATTCTGCGTTTGAAAATATAGTTCTATGCTGTTTTTGAAAGTAAACAGATACTTTTTTAAAGAAATACTTTCTTTGAAATTTTATAAATAAAATGAATAGAAAGGCGAGATACATTGAAAGGATTTTACTGAGTGAATTTGAGATAACTAGGCACTGGACATGCAGGCTGATTTCAATCTGTTGCTAAGCTACAAATGTGTGCCCACAGAGAGGCCTTCCTATTAATCACCCTTTTGACCAAAATTCCTTTTCAGAGTGGTAGAGTGAGTGACAAGAGTACATGAACTAGATACCTATTGTTTTTCACAGTATATTACATGGTGGATGGCATACAAATAAGAGGAAAATATCCACCTTCACCTGAGTCACGTGATCCCCCACCTGGACCCTAATTGGTAAATCCTAAAAGGAGGCTCAAGTGCAGTGTATGACGAGCTTTCACCAAAGGTGCAGCCTGTTCGCTTAAATTTTATAGTATACAGAAAGAAAATAAATCAATGTTCGTAAACTAATAAACTTCATCTACAAAATGAGGGAAGTTATGCTGTTTGCAAATCATTAATATTTTTTAATTCCCTACCTGTTGGAACTTGGGCTAGTTGGGTTTTTTGTTGTTATTTTTGTTGTTGTTGTTGTTTTGGTTTGGTTAGTTTAGTTTGGTTTTGGTTTTTGTTTGTTTGTTTTTTGAGATAGGGTTTCTCTGTGTAGTTTTGGTGCCTGTCCTGGATCTGGCTCTGTAGACCAGGCTGGACTCGAAATCACAGAGATATGCCTGGCTCTGCCTCCCAAGTGCTGGGATTAAAGGCATGTGCAACCACCGCCTGGCCAGCTAGTTGTTTTTATACAGCATTGTTAACAGACATCATGGAAGTGACATAGAAAAATCATTTCATAGATACAGAACTATATGTAATAAAACGTTAGGAGAAGTCTCATCTAATAAGAGAAAAACTGAGAGAAGGAAACAAAACAATCTCTCCCCAAAGAAATATGATGCATAAAAACATAATAGATGACTATAAGTCTATTATTTGCAGCATTATTGACTTAGTCTATTATTTGCAGCATTATTGACTTAGCATTATTGAATAGTTATTAAAGCAACTTTGACCTTTATATCTTCCCTATGATATCCAGATCCCCTGGAGCTGAGTTACAGGTTGTAATGAATTGCCTGATATAGATGGGTGCTGGGAACCAAACTTGAGTCCTCTGGAAGAGCAGCAAATAGCCTTAACCTCTGATCCATCTCCCCATCCCTTAGTTATCTTTTTTAAAACACCCAGTCACAGCTAACAGGCTGAGAAGTGATGCCTTGGAATTTTTGGATTGCCTAGGACCTTATGTAAAATCTGGGGTCATTACACAGGTCTGATGGGGACTGGTAATCTGTATTTTTTTTTTTACAGTTTTGCTGAAGTATAACTGACACACAATAAAATTCATACATGTACCAAAATAAATAAATAAATAAATAAATAGATAGATAGATAGATAGATAAATAAATAAATAAATAAATAGAGCAATTGAACAGAATAGCATTACATAAAAAGTAACAGATGATTATAATTCTATGATTTGCAACATTATTGACTTAGCATTTTATTGAATGGTTATTAAAGTACAGTTGCTTTAATTTACCTATCCCCTGTGTCTACTTATTAGATCTAGTATGTTTAGTGTTCTTTGATTTCTAAAGGTGGACTGAATGCAGTGTTGATCCTTTGTATTTGAGACAGTAACAATGGCAACTACTTAATAGAACAGTTCAATTAGTATTGTCTTTTTAAAAGGAATTTGTACTGGATTTTGTGTATTTATCAGAAGATTATATCAGTAGAAACAGTATACATTTCATGGTGGACTGGGGCCAGTTGGGGTTGGGAACAGGAGAGATCAGGTGTAGGGGTGAGGGAGAGAGAGGGAGAAAATACTGGGAGAAACAACTGGAATCGGGTGGGAGTGGAGCATTTCAGGGGTGAGGTGGAAACATAGTGCAATGAAAACATGAAATCTCTGAGAGTAACCTTAGCAAAGACTCCTAGTATTGGGGGACACAAAACCTGAACCAGCCATCTTCTGTAACCAGGCAAGGCCTCAGCTGGAGGGATTGGGACACCAACCCAGCCACAAAACCTTAGACCTGCTGTTTGTCCTAGCTTCAGTGATCTGAGACTGGAACCTAGCAGAATCCACATCAAAGAGACCAGAGACACTTCATCCAACTACTGATGGGAGCAGATGTAGAGTCCTCTGTCAAATATTAGGCAGAGATTGGGGAGCGCAGACCCTGTGGAAGACAGGGAGGAAGGATTGAAAGAAACAGAAGGGACAGGAACACCACCAGTGCAGGGCCCACAGAATTAAATGCCCAGGACTCATGGGGTCTCGCAGAGATCAGGGAGCCTATGAGTGTCTGACCTAGATCCTCTGCATATATATTAGGGCTGAGTAGCTTGGTGTTTGGTGGAGATTCCTAGCAGTGGGATCATGCGCTGTCTCTGCCTTTGTTGCCCACTTGTGGGATCCCTTTCTTACTACTTGGTTGCCTCCTATTGTAGCATGTTATGCTGTGTTTGGCTGAAGTCCCTGGGAGGCCTGCTCTTTTCTGAGGGTAGGCTAGGCAGAAGGGGAGGGAAGTGCGGGCAAGGTACTAGAGGGAGGGGAGGAATGAGACTGTGGTTGAAATAAAGTACATGAGAAAAGAATATTTTTTTTAAAAGAATAAAACAGTGTTTATCTGCGAAGATGCTGGAAAAATTATATTCATCTATACTATTCTTTTTTGTCTGTAGGTTATCTTTTTTTCTTTTTCTAATAACTGAATATTTGAATTTTTAAAAGCACTTCTTACTTTGAATATACATAATTTTTATTTTTATTCATTTATTTATTTTTTGGGTGGCCAATCGTTTGACATTTGTTTCAGACATTAGACATGTTTCATACTTGAATGATTAGTCTGTGACCACTGTCTTGGCCAACTTGATTGGACTAAGAATGCCTAGAAGGTGCTAGGTGATCATACATGACCTTAATCCCAGCACTTGGGAAGAAGAAATGGGCGAGCACTGAGTTTACAGAGTGGTCTACAGAGCTAGTTCCAGAACAGCTAGAGCTGCACAGAAAAACCATGTTTTGAGAATTTTAATTAAAAACAAAACCAAGATAATTTTAGAGTCTTAGTACACAGTTTTAAATGTTTATGTGAGGGTCTTTCCAGAGAGGATTAACTGTCAAGGATGACTTTTCTTGCTTGCCTTTGGTAGCAATCAATGGTCTGAGGTCCTGTATTAGACTAAAAAAAAAAAAAAAAAAAAAAAAAAAAAAAAAAAAAAAAAAAAAAAAAAAACGGGGGTGGGGAGATGAAAGGAGAAAGCCTGTTGGCAGTCATCTCTCTGCTTCCTGATTCACCTAGATGTGAAACAGCAACTTCATGCTCTTACAGCTTTGCCTTCCCCTCAATGATAAACCAGACCTTCTCAGACTTCTCAAATGGACAGAGAAAAGAAGGAAGTTTACTAGGTTGACAAGCAAATGTTAGTTTCCCTTTGTGTGCGTGCATGTGACATGCGTGTGTGTGTGTGTGTGTGTGTGTGTGTGTGTGTGTGTGTGTGTGTGTTTGTGTATGTGTGTGTGTGTGTGTATGTCTGCGTACGTACATGCAAACATTTTGGGCATGCGTGCCCACACATGTGAGAGTCCACAATGGCTAAGAAAGCATGTCAGATACCGTGGAGTTGGATTTAGAAGTGTCTCTGAGCCTGCGATGGGCACTGGGATCCAAACACTGATCCTCTAACAAAGCAGCCTCCTATATTACCTAATTCTAAGAGAATGATGTCAGCCACATTGAATGTTAGAATTGCCTGATTGGAGTAATTAGTATCAGTGGCTTCTATGACTGGAGGGTTAAAAGAAAATCAAATATACATTATCAAATATTCTACTTTGTGTATAGCTGGCAATGTGATCCCTTGAAAGGATTGGTCACAGCATTAGACATCTAAAGGTAGAGATGATAATCAAATCTACATGGAGGTTAATGATGAGCAAAACTGTCTGGTCTGATTACAAGAAAACTGTAGGAATCCCGCAGTTGTTTTGAAGAGCTAATATACTCTAATGCTACCATTCTGAAGGATGGGAGATATTTTATATCTGTTCAATATTTATCTTTAGAGACCAGTAAAGAAGAAGGAATTCAGTTTCTGAGAAACAGACATAATCTGCTTATTAAATGCTTAAAAACAAATCACTGTAACAGTAATTATACCATATTTTATTTCTGACAAACGAATTGTAACTTTCTTATCTTCCACTTTTGCATATATGTATGATATGTATTACAGTCCCTTGATTGAGCTGATGGAGACCTAGAAAACAGTAGTGCAAATGCAAGAAAATGAAGCTGACTTAGAGCAGGTTTCTATGAGAAAATAGTAGAGGGGAGATAAGCTGGGGCTGAAGCTAATTGGGTAGAGTGCTTGTCTAGCTTACAGGAAGCTTTATTTTCTCATTCCAGAACCATCAAGTTTGGAAGCGCACACATGTAACAATGACACTCAGGAGACTGAGAAATGGGCAACAGTTCAAGATCATCCTCGTGTAAAGAGCATATTTGAGGCCAGCTTGCAGTATGTAAAATTCTGTTTCAAACAAACCACAGAATCCAGCGATATGAGGACGGTAGTGAAAAAGAATGAAGATGCATCATCTCCCAAGTGCTAACTCCGATATATAATTGGGTTTTATTTTACATAAGTGTAAGTTTGCCAGTTTTGAGTTATCAGAAGAAAGAAACAATATTAAATAAGTTATGCACAGGTGGATACCTATAGACCATCTTAGATACATTCATCTCTATCCAGAAAAGAGATCACTGTTTTCAACTCCTGATATAAGTGACACCACTCTGGAGATCCCCAGTTATAAGGCTTTTCAGAAATTAGGAGGGAGACTCTAGTATCTGAATTAGCATCATATCCAGGGAAGATGGCATTGTATATTTCAAATTCCTACTCTTAGTAATTTATCTTCCTGGTTGACATCCTCAGGAACATTTGCACCCTGCATACATATGTTCAGTTCTTGCTAAAAGGGATCCTTTTACCCTCTACTGCAAGATATACAGAAGTTACTCCATAAAAACATTGCAGCCTTTTTTAATGTTAAGTGAAGGTGATGCATACCTGCTACCTTGATAGAAAATACTTTTCTAGGAAAAGTTTGCTTCATGGTGATAGTCTATTAAAGGGTATTGCATTGCAGTGATTATGTACTAATCTATGACATACCTCATAACTGTTGTATTATTAGCATGGTTTCTTTTAAAAATATATATGGTCAAAGTTACATATTTGTCTGTAAGATGTTGTAAATCTCCTCACACATAATATACACAGTCCATGATAATATTTACCAAAATATGCTACACTAGCTTTCTTGTAACAGTGAGGGTTCTTACAGTCCCATTCTAGTAAGATTCTTCTATAATACCTATTTACTGGGCTTTAGAACATTAAAGAAACATTGAACACAGGCATATTTTGTGATGTGTTTTTCTAGAAAGCTTTCTAAGTACCTGTAAGAGGGCCTGCACCAAGTATTATGCTAACAAATGTGTGGTGATATTGTGTTCCCCAATATATCGTGCACCCTAATAAATTTATCTGGGGTCAGAGAACAGAACAGCCACTAGACAGACATAGAGGCCAGAAAATAGTGTCACTTACACCTTTAATCCTAGCCTTCTGGAGGCAGAGATCCATTTGGATCTCTGTGAGTTTAAAGCCACATTGGAAACAGCCAGGCATGGCGACAAGAGCCTTTAATCCCAGGAAGTGATGGCAGGAAGCAGAAAGGTATATAAGGCATGAGGACCAGGAACTAGAGCTCATTAAGCTTTTAGGCTTCTAGCAGCAGTTTAGCTGAGACCCATTCAGATGAGGACTCAGAGGTTTCCAGTCTGAGGAAACAGGATCAGCTGAGGAACTGGCAAGGTGAGGTGGCTGTGGCTTGTTCTGCTTCTCTGATCTTCCAGCATTCACCTTAATACCTGGCTCCAAGATTATGTTAATTAAGACGACTCTTTAAGATTCACGTTACACAAATTGATGTAATCTTACATCTCTCTAATGATAGTTTCGCTCTTAGTCTAATATATTTCATTACCACAAGAAGATAATATATTTATTTGTGCAATAGTATATATATTCTGTCCATACTGTTAAATTATTCAACACACAAAAATTGAATGTGTCCTTTTTCTATCACTCCATACATTGATTAATATGTTAGATATTAAAGTAGTATCTGATGCTATCTACCTTCTCCTGTGGCTTTCTGTAGTAACATGGGTGGTGAGATTGCTGCTACTGCTACTGATGATGATGATGATGATGATGATGATGGTGATGGTGGTGATGATGATTTTGCTTAATAACCTTTTTGGTGAAAGATGCAAATATCATTGCCCATTCCTTCATATCAATCTCCTTCCACTGAAATTTCAACATTAATTTTGTCAGAGTTACTACAAAGTTAGTCTCTTTGTGTATTATTTGCCCTGTACTTGTATCATAATGGTGGTTATTTCCATTTTTCTGGTTCTAAAGTCCTCAAACCTGCTGGAAAGAATTCTTTTGCATTTCTTAACTATAGAAAATTAGGTCTGCAAACTTTACAAAAATTCCCCAGATTGTTGGCAGCCTGAAAAACTTCAGTCTAATATTTATTTTCCTCTTCAAATTATAACAACCAAAAAAAAAACCAGCCTTCCAGGATTTGTTTTTAATTTAAATGTTTTTTTGGAAATCTTACACATAAGTACTACATTTACATACATCTACTCCCACCCCTACAACTCTAGGACCCACCCATTCCCTCTCAAGCACAAATGCATGCATGTATGCATGCTTTTAAAAAACCTGGAGTGCCTTTTCTTTGCCATGGGTACCTGCTAATTTGAAATGTATATGTCCTGAATTAAAAGGAATTAACCTGGACTTTAGGGACTCTAGCCCTGAGGAAAATATGGAGGATTGTGACTATATGAAAGACACTTCAGATTATAATATTTGAGATATTGTACAAACCATTACCCTAAGGGCTTAAAGGAGTGGAGACTTTCAGACAAGAGCTCAACACCATCAAAAAAGTCAGCTCAATCTGAACAAGTCATTCCTTTCATTAGAAAAGGGTTTCCTCAACTGTAAAACTAAAAGCTTGCATTAGAAATTGAAGATACCCTTCTGTTACATCTCCTAAATGTTAATATTTAGTTCACAAATATAATTTAACTGAATAATGATCATTTAAATTTAGGCATTGTATACAATAAAGCTTTCTCTCCTTTAGAATAGGTGTCCACAGATTTTTAAACATATTTGAAACATTCCTGATAGAGTTATTTTCAACTGCCAATTTTGGAAGGGTTGTGATAAATATTAAATTCATATCCTATGTTAACCCTTATGGAATAGGTTTAGCAAATAATAGTTTCGCTTTATATATTGTGCTACATAAAGTTCTCACAGGTTAGGGACTAAGCATACAACTAGAGAATAAACATGCTTGGGGAAATATTTTTAAATGTTTACTAGATATTTGAAAATCCTATGCAATGTATTTTGATCATATTTACCCCTTCTCCCAATTCTTCCACGATGCACAAACCTTTCCCCATTTATCCAACTTTGTACTTGGTGTGTGTGTATGTGTTTCTCAACAAGACCAATTTGCTCAACCCTCAAATATTCTCAGATATGTGTCCTTCCATGGGACATAGTTGACTTAACAAGGACAGTTCTCTTCAAGAAAACTGACTCTCCTACAAGCTGTGAACCTTTTAAAGATAGGGAATCTATGGACTGGAAATTGAATGTAGGTTTCTACATAGGTGTTTGGATTCTGGTGAGGATTCTATCGAAATAGTACATATATGGAAAAGCCTGGATAGTTAGTAGAATATGTGTGTCTTTCGGTTTCATTAGAGAGAAAATAAAGTCAGATTGTATTCCTAGATTTTTAGAGATTCCACATTATAAATTGTAGCCTTGGATAAGATAAGATGCAAGGAATAAACAAAATTGAAGTAGATTATAGCATGAAAATTCAAATCACATTAAATCATCAGGGTAGCTGGAAACTTTAGCTGTTTGTGAGATGTCAGATCTGTGTCACAAGTTGTATACTTCCCAGGCACAAAGCTTCTTATCCAAGGGATCAACATACGGTCTGAAAGCTTTATCCTTTTTCAGACTAAAATCCCCTTACTATTGACAGATGGTGAGTTATCCAATTTCATCCTGTGCTTAAGGAACATCCAATCACATAGTTCCAAATAAAAATTCATGGACACCAAACTTTTTGTTTAAATCCTCAAATCAAAAATCTCTTTATTACAGTTTTCAATCTCTCCACTGCGTGACTTGATAGAACAGCTCCAGAAGAATGAAACACAACTCTGTAAATGAGTTCATTTTGGCTCAATGCCACATGAACTAAATAACTGTGGTTCATTTCATTAACTGGATTAGTTTACGGTGAATATTTAATTAATATAATATCTACATTCTTTATATTTCTTCACATGTGTATTTAGTTATGAGAGCATAAAAAAACATAAGAACAAAGGTGCCTCTGATTCATGATTTTATATAAAAAGCAAAGATAAAGACTTTCAATTCAACCCAATGTTTTAAAATAGACCTTTGAAAAACAATTTATCAATTCTAGTGGTTTTTCAAGGCTTATGATACTTAACTAAAAGAATGTTTATGATGAAATATCTACTTTTGTTGAAATTATGCTATTATGCAATGCACTTGATATTTCCTGTAAACCCATTAAAGATAAAAGTAAACAGCATTTTGTATAAGTCTTTAGAACTTCAAAGTGATGGTTGACATTAATATAGTTTTAGTTTAAAATAGTCAATCAGAAGATATTCTTAAATGTTTATATTCAATAAAATATAAACTAAGAGATGATGTTGGGAGATAGGCATAGGAGGTATAGGAGAAGCCAGGCAAGTTATTCTGTGACTCTCAACTTTATACATTTGATTTTTGAGAATACTGTTGGAAACTGCTAAGATTCTCCAAGGTTTCTGCAAAGATCATAAAAAATTACTTGTTTTCTGTGAAGCTTCTCCACAGATTGTCCCTGAAGCTCCTCCAAATCTCAAGCAGCTGGAAACCTTCCCCTCAGTTCTCTGAGCTGCAACACTTCTGGTTAGGGAAGCTCTTTGAAGCCTTAAATGCTCTTCTTTCTTCCAGGAGCCTCCTCTGCTCCTTTTGTGCTTCAGCTTTTGCAGATGCATATCTCTGAAAGATTTTAACTTTGTACAAAAGAAAATTAAGCAATGTGCACCTACCTGTAAGAATCTCTTCCTCTAGGCTTCCTCTAAGAAACCACAAAATTAGATTCCCAGACTATTCCTGACACAAAACTGTGGAGGAATGAATTATTCTGATCATATACTTTAAACTGCTGATCATAGTAATATAACAAAAAACTTACACAAATATATATTAGGTAAGATTCCAGTATGTACACTTTTCTCACCACTGATTCCTTTCATTGCCTTTTATTTTCTAGAGATTGAATTATAGAAAAGAAAAAAGAAATTTCTTAAAAAACAAATATCATTTGGTTTATGAATTTAAAAGTGGGTGTTTTTTTTTTTAACATAATCTTATGCAGCCCAGATGTGCCTTGATTTTGAATTAGCTATGTATCCAAGGATGACCTTGAAATCTGGATCCCCTACCCAAACCTCCCAAGAGCTAGAATTAAAAGGTATATACTACAATACCAGAGTCCATGACAGTTTCTATTTAACTTTTTTTTTTCTCAATTTAGAATGAATGACTTATGATTATCTGACAGGAAAATCCAGAGACTGGTATCTAAGGTAATTTGATTGTTCCATGGATACTCTAATTTCCATAGGATAACATAAGTTAATAGTTTCTAATATAATATGCTCTCCCTATTTCATAAAGCAACTGAAGAAGACATATGGTATATGACCAAATTCTATGAATATTGTCCACTTGGGTGTACATAGCCATTGCCTGAAATTGATTGAAAAGCTATTAAAACTTGGTTGAGATAGAAGCACAGGTGACTTGAGGGATAAGATGTTGAATCTTTTAGAAATGCTCTATGAGGTCACGTGAGGTGTCACAAATAATCTGTCAGGGTTAAATTCTATGGAGACTGATTAAATATGTCTTCCTCTTCACAGAATTTTAACTCTTAAGGCAGGATATCATAGGTCTGGCAAAGAATACCATGAGTAGGAACAGTCACATGGGTTTGCTAATGCTCAGGATACTGAACCTCAATGATTAATTCATCCCAGATTTGTACTGACTAAATAGTGTTAATGTCAGTTATTTGTAGCTGAGTCATTCCCAAAGAAGACATTAGAAAGACATGGCAGATGTGAATGTTCATGTGACTTTCCTAAAAACAAGCTCAGGTAGTCAGAAACGATAGTCTCCCTATCTTAATTTGTTTCATGTGCTCCAGTATTTAACAGTAATTGTTTGTCTAAAATAAGGATAGTGAGAGTCATGCCACATACCCCTGATTTCAACATAGTACAATGAGCAAAAAAGATGGTTTGGAAAGTCAGAGTGGTTTGCTGTGGGATGGTCTGTATGTCAAATGTGTTGCTGATTGGTCAATAAATAAATCACTGATTGGCCAGTGGCCAGGCAGGAAGTATAGGAGGGACTAACAGAGAGGAGAAAAGAAAGAACAGGAAGGCAGAAGGAAGTCACTGCCAGCTGCCACCATGACCAGCAGCATGTGAAGATTTTAGTAAGCCACCAGCCATGTGGCAAGGTATAGATTTATGGAAATGGATTAATTTAAGCTATAAAAACAGTTAGCCCATCACCAGAGTAGATCAGTTCGGGCTGTATCTCAACCATTGCCAGCAGTCTGTTGTGGGGGTATCTTTGTGGATTTCTGTGGGCCTCTCTAGCACTTTGCTTCCTCCTATTCTCATGTGGTCTTCATCTACGATGGTCTCCTATTCCTTGCTCTCTTTCTCTGTTGTTGATCCAGTTGGGATCTCCGCTCCCCCAAGCTCTCTCTTCCTCGACCCTTGCCCTTCACCATCCCCACTCATGTCCAGGCTGTTCATGTAGATCTCATTCCATTTCTCTGTCATTGGGCGATCCCTGTGTCCTTCCTGGGGTCCTGTTTTCCAGGTAGCCTCCCTGGTGATGTGAGTAGCAGTCCAGTCATCCTTGTTCCACATCTAGTATTCTCCTATGAGTGAGTACATACCATGTTTGTCTTTCTGAGTCTGGGTTACCTCACTCAGGATGATTTTTTCTAGATCCATCCATTTGTCTGCAAACCTCATGATGTCATTGTTTTTCTCTGCTGAGTAATATTCCATTGTGTATATGTACCACATTTTGTTTATCCATTCTTCAGTTGAAGGGCATCTAGGTTGTTTCCATGTTCTGGCTATTACAAACAATTCTGATATGAACATAGCTGAACAAGTGCTCCTGTGGTGTGGTTGAGCATTCCTTGGGTATATGCCCAAGAGTGGTATAGTTGGATCTTGGGGGAGATGGATTCCCAATTTTCTAAGAAAGCGCCATATTGATTTCCAAAGTGGTTGTACAAGCTTGCATTCCCACCAGCAGTGGAGGAGAGTTCCCCTAGCTCCACATCCTCTCCAGCATAAGGTGTCTTCAGTGTTTTTGATCTTAGCCATTCTGACAGGCGTAAGGTGGTATCTCAGAGTTGTCTGGTGATGGGATGGCCAAACACCCTGATTGTCGTTCTAGAAACCTCATCCAACTACTGAGGCATCTGGATGCAGAGATCCATGGCTAGGCCCCTGGTGGATCTCTGGGAGTCCAATTGTTGAGAATGAGGAGGGTTTGTATGAGCGAGAATTGTTGAGACCATGGTTGGATAAAGCACAGGGACAAATAGCCAAACGAATGGAAACACATGAACTATGAACCAATGGCTGAGGGGTCACCATCTGGATCGGGCCCTCTGAATGGGTGAGACAGTTGATTGGCTTGATCTGTTTGGGAGGCATCCAGGCAGTGGGACTGGGTCCTGTGCTCATTGCATGAGTCAGCTGTTTGAAACCTGGGGCCTATGCAGGATCGCTTGGCTCGGCCTGGGAGGAGGGGACTGGACCTACCTGGACTGAGTCTACCAGGTTGTTCTCAGTCCGGGAAGGCTTTGCCCTGGAGGAGGTGGGAATGGGGGGGTGGGTTGAGGGGAAGGTGAGGGGGGTAGGAGGGGGGAGAACAAAGAAATCAGTGGCTGATATGTAGAACTGAATTGTATAGCAAAATTTTAAAAAAAAGAATTTAATTTTGGGGAGTAATGAGGGCATATATATAAAATTTAGGAATATCAAAAAAAAAAAAAAGAACAGTTAGCAAGAAGCCTGCCATGGCCATGCAGTCTGTAAGCAATATAAGTCTCTGTGTTTACTTGGTTGGGTCTGAGCGGCTGGAGGACTGGCGGTAGACAGAGATTTGTCCTGACTGTGGGCAAGGCAGGAAAACTCTAGCTACAGTGGTTAGGAAGAGTAAACCTCTGGTACTATAAGAATGCTACGGTAAAGTACTCAGTCTTAACATTCCTCCACTGAGGAATGTATTCTTGGATTTTACTACCAAACACTTTTCCTTTTGAACTTACAAATTTAAAGAAAAGAAAGGAAAATGCAAAAGAAAATTAATAAAGGAGGAAAATAATGCTATTTGTAGAAAATATAGAATCTCTTAACATTAGGCTAGTGTGGTAGAAGCAACTAGATTTTTCCTTGCTAGTAACTTAATATAAGCATATTTTGAAACTTTATGTAACACACCTTCAAATAATATTAAGTAAGTGATATCTAAAAAAAATCTTATAAGCTTAACAGACATTAAGCAAGATTAATAACTATATTTATATTTTTGAATAGTCCTTTTTTCAATGTCTTAGAATTGATCCATTCTTTTTTTCACTTTTAATTTGCAAAAGTAAATGAATAGGGGCTAAGGAGAGGCCTAACCATTAAATGCTTGTGCTGTTCCTGAAGAGGATGCAAGTTCATTTCCCAACAGTCATGTTTGGAGACTCATGAGCACCTGTAATTCAAATTCCAGGGGATCTGCTGAGTCCATCCTGACTTTCAAACAGTCCCTGAAGGTAGGAGTGAAGATTAAGAAATGATAGATATGAAAAACTGAGATATAAAAGAAAAAGACAGAGACACAGAATAGCATCAGGAGGGATCTGGTTCATTACCACAGTTCCCCTGAATTTATTTTTATGGGATTTTTATACACCAGCAAGGGGAGAGACAAGAGACCTCCCCTTCTCAAGGACACTTGAGAAGTTCAAGGTAGAAAGTACAAACAAGTGTAAACACATCTTAATTCTAAATTAGGCCTTAAAGTATAAGACACACATAACCATGCCTTTGGCAAAAACATCCTATTATGCAGCCTTGTGGGACAAAACAAGCTCTGACTCTGACCTTGAGTCAAGATGAAATAAGACCTCACTATAGAGTCTCTGTGCCCCCCCCACCAGAGATCCAATTCCCTCTTCTTGCCTCCATGTGCACTACCCTCATATATACAAACCCATACTCAGACAAGCATATATATAATGAAAAATAAAATATTTTATAAAGGAATGAATGAAATAAAACGTGTAACTAGATCATGTGACAGTTTTATTTTTCATTTTCTCAGGAACCTGAATACTGTTTATCTCATCCATTCTTATTGCTATTGCCATTCTGTTCACAATAGCCAAGATATGCAGCCATTGATTTGTTCCTAATATAATGAATGGCCAGAGAAAATGTGGTAGACATATACAAGATAATAGTACACAGTCATAAAAATAGATTTTTTGTCATTGGCACCAACAAATCAGCAACAAAACAGACTGAGACTACATGAACCTGTGCGTCCTTCTCAATGGGCTTAGATCCCAGAGAAATGGCTCAAGTTGGATTCACAGAAATTCCAAGGTATGGATTTGACAAAATGCCTTACATCAATTAGTTAACTTTTCCTGAAGGTATGCACATGTGAAGACTCCTCTGCTCCCATAAATGTGAGTATTGTTCTGCAGACCTGTGGCTATCTATCACAACGGTATTTTGTGTTCAATGGTTTTCCCACACCATCATGCAGAACAGAACAAACACAAACTGTCTGTCCATTCATGCAAGGAGTGCTAAAGCTTACAAGTTGCTTTTATTTTCCTTGACAGTTGATTCTAGTTTTATCTAGACTGTGCTTAATGAGGTATCTTCTTTTCTAGCTGGTTTTTAGCTGGTCTTAGGGACATTATGTTCTTGCTGCCTTTCCAATACCATTCTAGTAATAATTGTCATACCATTTTTCAGTGACTACCTGGGCTCCCGGTTCTGCTGTCTACTCTTTCAGTCTTCAGACTTTACCAGGAACTTTGCAGTCTTCATTGCATCATCACTGCTCTTTCATCTACCTTCTCACCATGAGCTGCAGTTTTGATCTGCTGTGTTGGTCATTCTCTTCTCATGCTTTGAACATGATCATCTCTCCTTCTTAACTTCCTTTGTTGAGTTTATTTATAGACTTCTTTTCCTAGTATCTTATGAATTTTCAAAAAGACCAGTTTTTTTCAACAGAGAAGCTGCACAGCAAATACATGTTGAGTTGAACTAATTAATTACTAAGCATTTATAAACTGAAGTTGATATGCTTCCCAAAACCATATGCAAACTAAGCTATGCTAATTAGTTTACTGATAGCAAACACGTTTCAACTCATGGCTTCTCCTATTTGCATATCAGCCAAATTCAGAATCACAATGAGAAAGATCTCAGATATGACAATTAATTGATCTGAAAAAATATGCCACTCTCAGATGCATATAGATATAGATATAGATATAGATAGATATAGATAGATATATATAAATATATATAGATATATCGATATAGATATATATACACTGGGGAGAAAAGCCCTCTTGATTTTTCATTTTTGTTGAATATTATTTCTCTGGTAACCTCTTGCCAGAACCATTTTGCTATTTATTACATAATTTAAGTTTTTCATCTATATTTATTAAATTTTCCTTCTTTTCTGAGCATGGTTTCCTCAGATCTGACAGTAGAATGTTAGATGAAACAGCAAGATCTAATAATAACTGTGTTTAATGGATTTGTGCTTGCATTTTAGTCAGAGATATAAACTGAAGATACACCCAAGGAGAATAGGTAAATAAAAAATAATAATTCCTTATGGCTTTTGAAAACATCTTTAATGTTATAGTTCCCTGATTCCCCCCTCTTCTCTGTATTGACCACCTTACACCTTCCCCAGTTAAATGTAAAGCTTTTCCTGTAACCTATCTTAAGTGTATGTTTGCTTGCACATTTATAAACAACTTACATTTAGTTGACGCCTTTTTAAATAGAAAAGCTCATGGTATTAAATATTTTTCACCAGGAACTATTTTAATTAATGAATATTCTTCGCTAGTTTTGGAAAGGCACATTTTTTGTTTTTTTTTTTTCTCTTTGTGTTTTAATTCTTTTGAAATAATGCCTAATTTTACTGTAAGGAATTGATTCATTATAGTGTAATTTGTTTAGTAACAAATTTAACAGATATGACATTATGAGAGCTGATGTCTACTTCTTCCATTTTTCTTTTCTATTGTTTCTCCCTCTCTCTCTCTCTCTCTTCTCTCTCTCTCTCTCTCTCTCTCTCTCTCTCTCTCTCTCTCTCTCTCTCTCTCTGCCTCTCTCTCTTTCTTATTTTTTTGAGACAGGGTTTCTTCATGTAACTCTGGCTGTCCTGATACCTGCTCTGTAGACCAGGCCTCAAACTCATAGGTTTACCTTCCTCTGTCTACTGAGTGTTAGGATTAAAGTCATGTGCCACCACTCTCAACTATATTATTCTCATTAAAAACTCAATTTGGACTCAGCACCTTATTTGTACAACACAGTGTTTACATCAATGTGTGGCCAACAGTTTGTAATTTCTGTTTCCTATTGCTATTTCTTCTCAACATTCATAGGGTACTGTCATTTATGATTGCTATTTTGTTCTGATAGAGGTCATGGCACAGCACATTTGGTGTGAATGTTTTTTTTTTCTTTCTTCCCTTACCTTCCCTCATTTTCCTTCTCATTACTTCCCTTCCATTTCCTTCCCTTCCTCCTTTCATCTTATTTTTTTCTTTTCCTAGGACTATTTAATGCCTGGTGTTTTTCCTATAGCAATCTGCACTGTGTCTGTGGATTTTAATATGTAAGTTTGGTTGAGGCCAGTTTCCCATAACTTTGTTTATGAAACCCCAGTAAGTTCATATATTTTCTGGGTTTAACTAGATGTTATATTAAAATGACAATATTCATACTAGATGCACCCATTTTTTGCTCCCAGCAGCTTTCCTCACATCTATACCAGTATTTGTAATCATTTTTTCTTTAAATTTTTAAAAAGACTACATTCTGGATCATGTTTTTTCCCTCCCCAAACTCCTCCTAGATACTTCCCACATCCCTACCCACTTTCTGTGTGTGTGTGTGTGTGTGTGAAAATGTGTATGTGTGTGTTACTCTCTTCAAAACAAAAAAAGAAAAGCAAAAATCTAAATAATCAAAAAGCCAATAAGACAAATAAATAAATAAACCAAAACAAACAAACAAACAAACAAAAAACACCTGAACAAAATAAAACCATGGAGTTTGTTTTACGTTGGCCACCTACTCTTGAGCATAGAGCCTGCCTTGGAGTGTGATATTAATAGACCACGTGACACTATATTGGAGAAAACTGATTTTTCCTTTCTCAGCAGGTATCAATTTCAAGCAGTTCCTTGATTAGGGGTAGAATCCAACATCCATTTATCTTTTTCAGTTCTGGCAATTTTTATCTAGTTTGAGCCTTGTGTGAAGGGTACCCAAGTTTCCATGTGTCTATTTATGTATTAGACCATTGGGTCCGAAAAATGCTGTTTCCTTGGAGTCACCCCCACCTTTGGCTCGTGTAATATTTCTGACTCCTTGTATGCATAACTCCCTCATCCTTTAAGGGAGGTGTTGATGAAAATATCTCATGTGGGACTGAGTTTTCCAAGCCTCTCAGTCTGTAAACATTGTTCAGTTGTGGGTTTCTGTGTTAATTCCCATCTTCTGCAAGAAGAAGGTACTCTGATATGGATTGGGTGAAGCACTGATCTATGTATATTCTACTATGTTATTATGAGTAATTATATTGCTTTAGCAGAATAACTTTACTAGATTTTCCCCTAGGCCCATGATCTATCTAGTCATGATTTTGGCTACTTTAGCAGTGTCAGGTACACGTTTCATCTCATAGAGTGGGCTGTAAGTCCAAACAAACAAACAAAAAAATGCTTAGTTACTTGCATAATATTGCTGCCACTATTGCATAAGTACATCTTGTAGGCAGTTGACTATTATACATTACGAGGTTTGTAGCTTCATTTTATTGACAATGATTTTTCTCTTCTAGTAGCATTCAGAGTAACTTCCAGAATCATGAATGTTAGTCACTAGGAGTGAAGCTTCTAGCTGGGTATCAGCTTGACTTCTCTGTGTTTGATAGCGTAAGTAATTATAGTCTTCACAAGTCAGGCTTTACCATCAGATCGTGGAGTGTGACCAATAGGATTGGCAATAGACCCTGATATTTTGGATTTTCTGTGGTATCCCTTTGTCCAAAGACTCAACAATAGTTAACTCATTTCTGGCACTGTGATTTAACTTGGTACAAGATCTCTAGTTGGGACATTGTCTCTCCCATTACGTAATGACTCTTTTTATATTTCATCCTCATATATGTGTAATTTAAAAAGCATATCAAGTGGTAGGTTTCTATATGGCTTTCAGAAGTCCTTTATTATTGGTTGTTTCTCCCCATATTCCCTCCTTTGCCAATCTCCCTTCTCATTTAATTTTCCTGTTCTAATTTTGCCTTATCTTTTCATAACACTATATTCTTTTACCACTTTCTTTGGAGATACTATCCTCATCCCTGGTCACTTACTAGGAACTTAACCTCTGTGGGTATTCTGAATTAAGCACCCATGTCTAAAGCTTAAAACTAACACCTGTATATAAGAAAAAACATACAATATTTGTCCTTTGAGGCCTGGTTTGCCTCACTTAGCATGATTGCTTTCAGCGGCATCCATTTACTTGCAAATTCAATAATTCTATTTCCCATAACATTTGAAAATATTCATTGTGTAAATGTACCATATTTTCATTATCCATTCATCAGTTGATGGACATCTAGGCTGATACCAGTATCCAACTATTATGAATGGAGCAACAATGAACAAGGATGAGCACCCTCTGTAGTTAGGTCCTTTGAGTATTTGCCAAAGAATGGCATAGCATGATCTAGAAGTAGATGGGATGATTCTCAGCTTCCTGTGGAGTCACCACACTGATCTCCATAGTGGCTGAACCAATTTGTACTCCCTCCAGCAGTGAATAAGTGCTAAACCTTTCCTCACATCCTTGTCAGCGTGAGCTTTCATTTGTTTTACTAACTTGAATAAGATGAGATTTCAGTTCTTTGAAAGTACATTTACCTAATTTATGATGTTTCACATTTTTAGTCTTTCTGTCACATTTGTGTTTCATCTTTAGAGAACTCTCTATTTAACTTTGTACCCCAATTTTAATTGACTTGTTTTCTTGATATTCAACTATTTTAGTTCTTTATATATTCTAGATCTCAGTCCTCTATCATATGTGTAATTGGTAATTCTATTTCCCATTCTCTAGGCTCCTTATTTGCTTGGATGGTGGTATCCTTTGCTATACAGAAGAATTTTAGCTTCATGAAGTCCTATTATTTATTGTTGATCTTAATGCATGTGTGTCCTATTCTGAAAGTCCTTTCATTGCTAATACATTTTAGCTAATGCCCTGTGATCCTTTCTACAAGATTCTGGGTTTCTGATAATATGTTGATATCCTTAATACATTTGTAATTGAGTTTCATGCAAGTAATAGACAGCCATTCAGTCTAGGGTGATATGAAATTACAAAATCGTCTTAATTTTGATTTCTCTAAAGCCTACAGACTATAAAATTATTTTAAAGTGTTAATCTGGCATTTGTATTTCATCATTAGAGAGCTAGGTTTCCCACCATCATTAATAGCTCGTCTTTTGCTCTACTGGCACTAATCCAATAAAAAATTGATTAGTAACAATGTATATATGCCTTAGAGTTTATGATTATTCTGCCCCACTGGTTATTGTTGTGATTCATATGCGTCATAGGTTGGTATGAATTTTAATTTTTCGCTCCCTCAAAAGCTTCTATTACACCATCTGGTACCATAAAAGCTTCCCCAAAGGGAGGGGGCTTTCAGGATATATGCATGTTTGGTCCTCTGGACCTGTTCATGAAGTGTTTGGTGCCTTCAGTAACAGGGATTGACCTTCCAGTTCTGGGAGTTAACTGAGGGCAACAAAAATAGCAAATAATCTTTACAGAGTCTTGGACAATTTTGATCAACTGTTCAGAAGAGGGTTTCTCATGCCTAGCATTTGAGTTTTGGTTAGATATTCTATGGTTGGGTGAGGAGGATCATCTGACAGTTTTGTTTCCTGTAAGACTGATGTCATTAAGACAGTTGTTATTGGTTAATATAATATGTGCTTTGTATATATCCTAATTTTAGATTTTTCTCTTAGTGTATTTCAAATCAGTGAAGCCTGCTGATTGATACACATCCCAATAGACAAGTTAGACAAAAGATATCAATTTATTCTAATGTTGTGGTTCACTGATAACAAATTCATCTTACAATCTGTTTGAGTATTTGATTAAAACACTCCATCAGCCCATCTGTTTTGAGCTGATGGGGAATTTTCTGGAAGGGGACATGTTGAAGAGATTGCACACCTCATTTAACACACTAGACATATAACTGGAGCCTTGAGCTGTTGGATTTTCAGAGGGTAAATCCACAAATTGATTAGCAGGACTAATCAATTTATTAGCAATTTCTTGTAAAAATCTAAGTTTACACTGACACTCCATACATTCAAATTAAAGGCTTTTAAGTGTAGTGAAAGAGCACAAGAGATATTAACTGTTTAACATGACACCATGACCTTCTGTTTAAGACATTTTGAATTTAAATCACAGTCAGGAAATCTGCAACTGTATGACTTCCTAGTTTCTCCAATGTGCTTTTCTATTAGAGCACAGTACTCTATTCCTAGTGTCTTATATAGTATTTTCCACAGACACTTATGGCACTTCTCACATTCTCTATTCTACCAGTAACATTTCTTTTTGTTTGTTTGTTTGTTTGTTTGTTTTGTTTGTTTGTTTTTAACACCAGTGGAAAATTTTACTGGCTTCATTAGACACTTTAACAAAAATATAAATGTACAGCTTTTCTTAATTTTCAAATAAATGCTTGGTAATACATATGAGAGTTAATATTTTGACATTTCAATTAATTTATTAAAATACCAGCCTTAAAATAATTACATTAAAATCATTGCAAACAGAGACACAAATAAGATAATTTCATCTCTGGAATACAAGTCACCAACAGACTTATTCAGGTGTGAACCCTGTGAGTTAAAACAACTGGCATGACAGGATATACTTATTGATTCAAAATATCATGAATGGTAGGGGATCAACCAGCAACTTTCTAACTGGATTAAAATCCTGATCCCCAGGAGGAAACTCATGCCTGTTAAGAGAAACCCAGTGCAAGAACCTGTGGCTCGGAGATCATAGGACCTAAGGTAAAAACTACTATTATTATTTTGCTAAATGAATATATCAACCTGTATTTTATATACATATCCTTATACCCATATATTAGTTAAACTTTTACTCATAATATCCACTCCTATCTGTAATAGATGACATTTAACACAAGAGTAAAAATTGGTCAAAGTGCATAGAATTAGTGAATGTGGAATATTTACTCATAAATTAAGAATTATGTCATTGTACTGGTGAGTTTTATTGTCACCTTGATACAAACTAATGTCACCTGGGAAAAGGATAACTTAACTGAAGAATTGCCTTAATCAAATTGGCTTGGGGAAATATCTGTGAGGGACCATAACTGTTTATGTTAGAACAACAGATAAAGAAACTATGTTACATTTACACAATGGAATATTACTCAGCTGTTAAAAAGTGGCATCATGAAGTTTAGAGGCAAATGGCTAGAACTAGAAAATATCATCCTGTGTGAGATAACCCAGAACCAGAAATAAAAATATTTTATATATTCACTTAAATGTGAATATTAGCTACTAAATAAATGATACCCGACCTACAGTCTATAGACCCAAAGAGGTTAGCTATAGAGGAAGGGTCTAGGGGGAACAAATGAATCTCTCTGGGAGGGGGAAATAGAGTAGTTATTATGGATGGACTGGGCATGGGTTTCAATTATGTGAATGAGAGGATCAGGTCGGGGGGAAGAAGGGATAGGATTAGGAAAAGAATGCATGGAGAGACAGCTAGAATTGAGGGGTATTTAAAGGATGGTATGGAACCCTTATGCAGTGGGAACTCCATAAAATATGAAGGCTATCTTAATGAGATTTCCAAATAATGGGAGTGACAGAGTTCTGATAGGACATCTCTTGTCACCAAATGAGGCTTCTAATACTGGCACTGGGTTGCATGCAATTGAGTTCTTGGCCAAGGGATTCCATGGAAATCCCAAAATAACCCAGGATGTTAGCAAAACAATGGTTGCTCTCCTCAAACTGGTTGCCAGTCCTCATTGCTGAGGACAACACCAAAGCAGCTCACTGGATGTGGAGAAGTCATGTTGGAGACTACATGGAGCTCACCCCTGTATTCTATGCTTTCAGCTCCCAAATAAATACACACAGACAGAGGCTCATTAATACTTATCAGTGCCCAGCCTTAGCTTGGCTTGTTGCTTACCAGCTTTTCTTAAATTTTTCCATCTATCTTTTGCCTCTGGGCTTTTTCCTTTACTTACTCCCATAATGTTCCTTTCACTCTCGCTCCATGGCTTGCTGTATGGCTGTGTGGCTGTGTGGATGGGTGGCTGGCCTGCTGTGGGATGTCTTTCTGTATGCTGTGAAGGTGTTGCTCTGATTGGTTAATAAATAAAACTGTTTGATCTATGGCGAGGCAGCTTAGAGGCAGGTGGGAAATCCAGACAGATATATGGAGAGAAGAAAGGCAGAGAGGAAACAGATGCCAGCCATCGCTAAGGAGAAGTAAGATGCCAGCAGACTGGTAAAGCCATGAAATAGGTTGCAAAACATAGATTAATAGAAATGGGTTAATTTAAGATATAAAAGCTAGCTAGCAAGATGCCTGACCCATAGGCCATACAGTTTGCAAATAATATAAGCCTCTGTGTGTTTACTGGGATCAAATGCAGCAGGATGTGGGAGGGGGGGATTCATCCAGACTGCAGGGCCTGGCAGGAAGAGAGAAACCATCCGATTACAGGCTACAAAAAGAGAAACATAAATATCAGCACAACAACAAAAAACTTTAACCTGAAATATGTCCTGCTTGCAAGATATGCCACTGAAATGGTGGCACAGAACTTGTAGGAGTAGACAAGGAACAGCTGACTTGACTTAAAGCCTACTCCATGAGACTGGAACCATACCTGACACTGTTTGACCAAGCATCAGAGAATAGATAGCCCTGTAGGGTAAAACCAAATACTATTGAAGTAAAAAAAAAGAAGAAAAATAACAATGAAATGACTCCTACTGATATTCTGCTATTCTCATAAATAGAGCCTTCTTTAGACACCATTAGAGAAGCTTCTTGCTTTAGCAGTTGGAAACAAATACAGTGACCCACAGCTAAACACTATAAAGAGATAGAGACCTTGAAGTACATGGGTCAAAATGGGATTTCTCCATCAAATTTCTCCCTTCACAAATCAGGAAACCCCACAGAAGAGAGGGCAGAAAGAGTTTAAGAGCCAGAGATGTTGGAGGACCAGGAGAAGAAGACCCTCAGAATCAACTGAGCAAAGCTCAGATAAATTCACAGAGACTGAAGCACCAAAAACAGAGCCTACATGGGCCTGCACCAGGTCCTCTGTGTACATATTATAGTTTTCAGCTTAGTATTTTTAATGGATCCCTGAGTGTGTGAAAGGGTGGTTCTCTGATTCTTGTGTCTGCACTTGGGGCTCTTTTCATTTTGGTGGGTTTCCTTTTCCAGCCTTGATGTGACATCTTTTATTTTATCTTATTTCATTTTATTTTGTCATGTTTGGTTGTTATCACATAGAAGCATGTTCTTTTCTAATGAGAGGCTGAAAAGAAGTGGATGAGGGGCAGAGAAGATGGAGGAACTGGGAGGAGAAGAGCAAGAGGAGAATGTAATTAGTGTATTTTATATGAGAACAGAATCTATTTTCAATAAAAAGAAAAAGAAGAAAGTTTTTAAATAAATAATTGACTTGTTCCCAGTTCTACGGGATCCTACACCCTTACAGCCAAAACACCAGTACACATTAAAAAAAAAATTGTCTTGTAATTCGCTTGTTGAAAGTGCACTGTCTATTTTCAATAAACAAAACATTCAAAAAACAAAATAAAATGAGAAAATAAATGAGATCCTCAGATAAGTAACACAAAATGAGAGTTTTAAGCTTTGTCTGCAATCCTGAAAGTGAAATAGAAGAAAAAAATACACCAAAACAGATTTATATTGGGATATATGACTATAAAAATGACATCTAGAACTTGGAATTATAGAATGAAAATTCAGAGAAGGAATACCCTCAGAGAATATCGAGTCCTCATTCATGAGACATGTGTGAAAATTTATGTGTGTTATCAAAAGGATTATGAGGGTCAGGTCAGTGTCAGAATAAAATAATAATGTTTTTAAAATATTTTGAAATTCAATTATTCTGCAAGAATGGAACCTTTGTCATTTTCTGTGAATATGTTAGAGAAAAATGACTCAGCATAGACTATCAGGAATAACATAAAGGATATTCGTGAAATCCAGAGTTTGTAGCATCCTCTAATTTATCCAAAATGAAATGACTCCCTTATTTTTGATAAATTGAGACAATTAGAAGAAAACTTTTGGTGACTCTTTTGCTCATAATATGTTCATTTTTTTCTTTTGTCCTTTAAATATTTTATTACTACTGCCTATCATTAACTTGGTTATTTGACAACTTTGCATTTTTGGTTATATAATAATATTAAGTCAGAATGTTCTTTTTATGCTAAACAGATAAATATGTTGGTTACTTAATTCATGTTTCAGCCCAGGGCACTCTTAATATAGGCTTATATTTTCTAAGATGGAAAAATGAAATATTAATCACACTTTCAGAATCCTCTTTTATTACAGTTAAAAAATCATAGCCACATTTCTTCTGTCCTTGCCTGGAGGAAGTATATTTACAAATGCAGCTTGCTTTAATTATAAATCAAGGGGCAAATATCACACTGTACTGCAATATTCAAAGTGGCTTTAGATTTCAGAAAGCAACATAGATTGAGGTTTCCATATTAATTAGCATATAGAAAATAAAAGACACAGGGGTGGTTGTGGTTTTCTAGAGGGTATTTTAACATTAACAAAGAGGAAAAAAGTGCATAATAACCAAATTCACATTAAAACACTTAGAAGAACATAGTTTTTAAAAGCTATAGCAGCATTTGACAAAGGAAAAAAATCACACTTCTACAAAATTCTACAGTTCATTTTCTCAAAGGCTGTTTTGTTCTGGAAGTACTAAATATTGAACACAAGGCTGCATGCATGTAAGAAAAGTGCCCTATCATTGGCTAAAGTCCCAATCCCTCTTCTATAACTTTGATGGAAGAAAATTAAAACACAGCTCCATACAAAAGACTTCAAAATAACCTTGTTTCTTCATATAGTTCATATGAAAGGAAATCTAAAAACCTCCCTTTCCACAACATGTTTACTGCATATATTCTCTTAATCCCAGCTCAGAGGTGAGGGCAGAGTTCTGTACTAAGGGAAATAAATTAGAAAATGGAGGTGAAATTAGTGATTAGGTGTGATCCCTCATACCTTAGCTGCATCTGTCTTTCTGGTGACACAGATGTCTCTCTCCGCTGTTATCCAATCTTCACAGTCACCCTTTTCCCGCTTTCACCATCACTTTTGTTTTTTGAGCCCTGACATTCAGTTTAGGTCAAAGTGGATACTGAAGATCTCAATTCCAAGTTTTCTTCCTAGAGCATGAAGGTGCTGAATTCCTAACATTGTTCGGTGCTAGTTAAGAAAATACAGACTCTGAAAACAGCACCTCATCTGCCTGATAAACTTCCCACCACAAAAAACAGGAGTTTGGAGTAGCCTTCCCTTGGCATATACCCAGGTAAAAGACAACAGTATTTTTTCTTTTCAGCTAGTAGCTAGCACTGTTCTTCACTGTATAAGGCATTTGGACAGGTTTTTTGTTATTTGGTTGGTTGGTTTCATTTTTTAAGTGTTCATTTATTAAAATGGAGAATGGCTGCCTTTGGTGGTTTTGTGAAGTGCTTACTTAACATTTGGGGCCAAACTCCTGGACAAATGCCTGTATCCTCTTTGGGAAACTAGTCCTCCTTTAACTGAATGTAAAACTGATGACTCAGTCCTCCCGTGATTGTGGATCCTGTGCTTTTACTAGCTCTTGCCCACCACATTTGACCCCAAATCTAGAGTTTCTTCAGCTGTTTCTCTCTTCCAACTACTACCCACTAGTCTCTCCTACTGGGTGTCTTCTCTAAGTTGTCTGCTCTGTCTCACTGGATCTTGGATCCTGCTGCATAAAAGCTGACAGGTATATCAGGCAGCCTCCCCACTCCTCTTTGAACACTGCATCTCATGGATGAGGGATGCTTATTCACTAAGATCTTGGGTATCACTGTGATACATCTTGGTCTCCTGAAGACATATAGTAATTGGATTGAGATTCTGGCTTATGACACTTAGCTATTACTGTAACACCCTCCCCATGTTTCCATTCCTATGTTATTTGAATCCTCCTTCTAGCAGAACTTCTAAAGCCCATTTAAAATTGTTACGGTCACCCTTTTACAAGGACATCTCCCTTCCTACTTGCTCTATCTCTCTCTTGGCTAACCAGAGCTTGTTCTTTTTTTTGTAGTCAATTTTTTAAATTTTATTTTATAATTTAATTTTACATATCAGCCATGGATTCCCTTGTTCTCCCCCCTCCTCCCCCCCCTACCTTCCCCCCAGCTCACCCCCCATTCCTATCTCCTCCAGGGCATAGACTCCCCTGAGGATTGAGTTTAACCTGGTAGATTCAGTCCAGGCATGGCCAGTCCCCTCCTCCCAGGCTGAGCCAAGTGTCCCTATATAAGCCCCAGGTTTCAAACACCCAACTCATGCACTGAGTACAGGACCCGGACCCACTGCCTGGATGCCTCCCAAACAGATCAAGGTAATCAACTGTCTCACTTATCCAGGGGGCCTGTTCCAGCTGGGGGCTCCTCAGCTATTGGTTCATAATTCATGTGTTTCCATTCCTTTGGCTATTTGTCCCTGTGCTTTATCCAACCTTGGTCTCAACAGTTCTCACTCATATAAACACTCTGACAAGGAATACAAGACCATGATAAATGAAGACCACATGAGAATAGGAAGAAGCAAAGTGCTAGAGAGGCTCACAGAAATCCACAAAGATACCCCAATAGACTACTGGCAATGGTCGAAAGAAAGCCCGAACTGACCTACTCTGGTGATAGGATGGCCAAACACCCTAATTGTCGTGCTAGAAACCCAATCCAATGACTGAGGGAACCGAATGCAGAGATCCACAGCCCGGCCCCAGGTGGAGCTCCAGGAGACCAATTGGCAAGAAAGAGGAGGGTTTATTGAGCGAGAACCGTTCAGAGCTTGTTCTTTATTCACTAATTGTTGTTGGTTATTTTTTTTTTACTTTTTTTTGGCTCTTTTGTCTTTGGTCTTTATGGGCCTGCTACCCAGTTCCCAAATAAATCACAAAAGGAAGCTTATTCTTAATTATAAATGCCTGGCCTTAGCTTGGCTTGTTTCTTGCTAGCTTTTCTTAACTTGAAATTATCCCATCTATCTTTAGCCTCTGGGCTTTTGCCTTTTTCTATTCTATATACCTTTCTTTCCTACTGCATTGTTAGTTCTGTAGCTGGGTGGCTGGCCCCTTGAGTATTCCTCCTTCTCTTGCTCCTTCTTCTTTTCTCTTTGATCTTTCTTCCTCCCAGATTTCACTTTCTATTTATTCTCTCTGGCTGCCAGGCAGCCATGCTTACCCTTTCTCCTGCCTCACTATTTTTTTAAATTTTTTTATTTTTATTTTGCAATACAATTCAGTTCTACATATCAGCCACAGATTCCCTTGTTCTCCCCCCTCCTGCCCCCCCACCTTCCCCCCAGCCCACCCCCCATTCCCACCTCCTCCAGGGCAAAGCCTCCCCCGAGGACTGAGATCAACCCGGTAGACTCAGTCCAGGCAGGTCCAGTTCTCTCCTCCCAGGCCGAGCCAAGCGATCCTGCATAGGCCCCAGGTTTCAAACAGCCAACTCATGCAATGATCACAGGACCCGGTCCCACTGCCTGGATGCTTCCCAAACAGATCAAGCCAATCAACTGTCTCACCCATTCAGAGGGCCTGATCCAGTTGGTGACCCCTCAGCCATTGGTTCATAGTTCATGTGTTTCCATTCGTTTGGATATTTGTCCCTGTGCTTTATCCAACCTTGGTCTCAACAATTCTTGTTCATATAAACCCTCCTCATTCTCACTAATTGAACTCCTAGAGATCCACCCGGGGCCTAGCCATGGATCTCTGCATCCAGATCCCTCAGTAGTTGGATGAGGTTTCTAGCACGACAATTAGGGTGTTTGGCCATCCCATCACCAGAGTAGGTCAGTTCATGCTGTATCTTGACCATTGCCAGCAGTCTGTTGTGCGGGTATCTTTATGGATTTCAGTGGGCCTCTCTAGCACTTTGCTTCTTCCTATTCTCATGTGGTCTTCATTTACCATGGTCTCCTATTCCTTGTTCTCCCTCTCTGTTGTTGATCCAGCTGGGATCTCCCGCTCACCCAAGCTCTCTTTACCTCGAACCTCGCCCTTCACTACTCCCACTCATGTCCAGGCTAAGATCAAAAACACTGAAGACACCTTATGCTGGAGAGGATGTGGAGCTAGGGGAACTCTCCTCCACTGCTGGTGGGAATGCAAGCTTGTACAACCACTTTGGAAATCAATATGGCACTTTCTTAGAAAACTGGGAATCCATCTCCCCCAAGATCCAGCTATACCACTCTTGGGCATATACCCAAGGAATGCTCAACCACACCACAGGAGCACTTGTTCAGCTATGTTCATATCAGCATTGTTTGTAATAGCCAGAACATGGAAACAACCTAGATGCCCTTCAACTGAAGAATGGATAAACAAAATGTGGTACATATACACAATGGAATACTACTCAGCAGAGAAAAACAATGACATCATGAGGTTTGCAGACAAATGGATGGATCTAGAGGGAATCATCCTGGGTGAGGTAACCCAGACTCAGAGGGACAAACATGGTATGTACTCTCTCATAGGAGTATACTAGATGTGGAACAAGGATGACTGGACTGCTACTCACATCACCAGGGAGGCTACCTGGAAAACAGGACCCCAAGAAAGACACGGGGATCGACCAATGACAGAGAAATGGAATGAGATCTACATGAACTCCTGCCTCACTATTGGCCATCCAGCTCTTTATTAAATCATCGGGAGTTTTAGACAGGCACAGTAACACAACTTCACAGAGCTAAACAAATGCAACACACTTTTGCATCATTAAACAAATGTGACACAGCATAAACAAATGGAACACATCTTAAAATAATATTCTAGAACAACTAATTTATTCTTTCCTTTCATATGCCTTGTCAAATCTATTCCACCGTGTTGAACTTAGAGATACCATTAAGCTTTACCAGATTATTTTTACTGCAAACTAGATAATCAGTCTCAATGACCAGAAAATGGTGAATTCAATTTCCAAATCCACCCAAACTCTAAAAACTTCTGCCATCAAAGGGACAATTGAGCCAGAATATTCTCTAAGAGTTCTCTACTGTCCACTCACAAAAATCTCTTACCAGTAATCCTACCTTGCTCTTCACTCTCTTTCTTCTCTCTGATCACTGTGCTCAGTCTTACAGAGATTCAAATGTCTTTTGGATATGGACAATGTTAAAATATAGTTTCATGCTGTTCTATTCTACTGCAAAGCTGAGAAGGGATTTGAACTGCCTGCTCTAGACCCTGGTATAGTAGTTTAAAACTTTCCTCCAATGCCTCTGTCCAAGGTCAGACTGGCCACCAGATGGGATAGGAGATCTAAACTAAACAACCCAGGAAAAGACACTATGTGCTTTAGAACAGCTAAGAGGTAATCTATTTCCAAAAGAAGGTATGAATGGCAAACTGTAATTGCAGATGTTTACCTTTCTGATGTTCTCTATTCCCCCCTTGGTTTTGATTACTATATTTATGCTTATGCTGAAATATAAACCTTATCTCAGGATTTGTATGTTCATTAATGAGTGTTTTTAAAAATAGTCCAGAAAATCTGTAACAAAGAGTTAACTTAAAATCTATAACATTAATTTTTGATAGTTGAAATCTTTGTATAGTTAATATTGATTTACTACATCATAGTAAAATTTATTTGCTGTGGTATACCATACCTGTAAATTGTATTCAAGTCTCATTTATGGAAAATGGAACTTGCTAACAATGTATGTTTGTTGATTAAGTTTTATGAATTCCTAAGGTTATAAAAGTCTATTCAGGCTAACAAAAACTAACTTAGAGACATATATGTATGTGTAAAACTTATATTTTTAAGAACTTTGTTAAAATTTAGCTATTGGAAAAACTGAATCATATAAAAAAAAACTATGATAGCATGTAAAATCCAGTATAAAAGAGTAAGAAAATGATATTCACAGTCTCTCTGTGGACTGTATGTATGTTTTAAAGATTGTTTTGATACTTAAGGTTTTTCAGTTCAAATTTATACATGTTTAGACTCAAGCTTTAATCTTACAAACGGTACCAATTTATTGTAAACTGTTAAAGATAATTAAGATACGCAAATTAATATTTTGTTCAATGTAAAATAATAGTCAATTTTAGATAGTAGATATTGGTCCTCAGGCCCCTAAGAAAAATCTGATGAATATGGCATTTAAGGTGTTTAATACAAAGGAGGAACAGGAAAAGGCTTCCAGTGATAGGCAGAAATACCAGTTTCACAGCTGCTCATAGGCCACCTTAAAAAAAGACAAAACCAGAACACCAACAGAATCCACCTGGGCCATGCTCCAAGTATGGTAACCCTGGCTACTGGTATAAGAATTGACCCTACTCGCTGCCTGCTACCAAGGCCCTCCCTGAAGTGTGTACAGGCAGGGCACAGGACAGTTGACTGCCCTATTCTGCCTCACAAACATAGGTCCTTCCCCTAAGTTCTTCCTCCACAGAAAATCTCATGGATTTTCTAGAAGTGGTGGCTGAAGATTGAACTACCCTGGGACCTTGGCCCCCAATAACATTATTAAGATTATCATGGAGGATCTGAGGATAACTATCCATATAGCTAGAAAGTCTCTCATTTTTAATCAATTCAATGGCTACTTGGTTGATACTTTCTGCTTACTCTGGTAAAACTTATCCTACTCAGATCCCTGCAGTGGGTGTTGATGGCTGTCCTCTCAAGCCTAGGGCTACAGGTCCTCTCCTCCATTCCCTCTGGAGTCACCTGACCAGTTATTGCTACCTTGTTGTGCCTTGTTGTCCAATCCCAGTATTGGGAAGAGATATCATAGCTAAATTATGCTTTCTCTTTTCTTTCCTCTAACTACTTCCTGAATTTTCCTTCTTCTTTTAGTTTCTGAGGACCAACAGCCTCTGGTTTACCTTTCTTTTAAATACAAATTGAGTATATTTTCCCATTTCATATCAAAAAATTATTACAATCATAAAAACACAGATACTTTGACAATTACAATATTTTTGTGCTTCATCTGTTCAAAGTTAAAAATTCTGCTTTCACCTTAAAAACATCCTAGTTTTATACATTGAGTGAAAAGGATTGAAAGTTGCTTAAAGGTGGTACATATTTGAAAACTTTTAAAAGTTTAATTTTCTGAGTTCCTTAAATCAAAAAGAAAGAAAGAAAAGAAAAGAAAAAAGAAAAAGAAAAACTTTGAAAATGAGGCTCAATTACCTGCCAGGCTAAAGTTGGTTAGCTTTAACTATAAAAGTAGAACAGGCTCCTTGCTGAGATAGCTAAACTCACAAAGAGGTTTCAGAAAAACAGCAAAACAAAACCCTCAAAACTAACATTGTTACTACTAATTCAAAAATATCAATGTTCCTTTATGCTTCAATAATAATTTTAAAACATTTGCTTTTACAATGACTATTCTCCATAATCAAGCATCTTTGTAATACAGTAAAATAATATACTGAAAATTTAATGAGACAGCATTAAAATTTGAAATTTATTTAATTTAGTCATAATTTACATATGGAAACAGTTATAAGTACTGAAATGACTAAAATTATCATAGTCACAGGAACAACTATTTTGTTTCAATTTCATTCGGTTTGTTTTAAATGTATTCAAGTTTATGTTGTTAACTTTGGGGGCTTTTTTTTTTTTGGCTGTGGTTCAAGCACCTTAGGCTTCTCAAGCTTTTTATGAATGCTTATTAACTGCTTTCTCTGCAATGAGGATTTCAACACAGATTTTTACAGACAATAGTTCTACTGAAATATTTAAAACTTTTATCTCTCTTTTTTTATCAAATTAAAAAAAGAATCTTGTAAGGCTTAGGGAGCTGTGACTTGGATCCATTCCTCACATCTCAGAAGGACTCTGGATCTCCTTCGATAATCACTCCTTTCAGTGAAAGGAGCCACTAAGACTTATTCTTTCTGCCCTACTCCCTAGTTCTAACAAACTGAAGGACCATGTACCTGCCACAGAAAGGGGACACTTGACTCTTTCTCAACAAAAAGACTGTTACTCTTTAAACCAGTATCCTATTGTGAGCAGCAGTTTAAGCCTGTATTAGCTGGCACACAGAGTCTAACCCCTTGGAGCAGACTCTAATGCCGGACTCACTGTGATGTCCTGTGGGGTGTTGGCTCATGTCTTAGTTAGGGTTATTACTTCTGTGATGAAACGTCATGACCAAGAGAAAGTTGAAGAGGAAATGGTGTATTTGGCTTACATTTCCACTTCATAGTCCATCATTAAAGGAAATCAAGACAGGAACTCAAATATGTCAGGAACCTGGAGGCAGGAGCTGTAGCCGAGGCCATGGAAGAGTGTTACTAACTTGCTTCCCCTGGTTTGCTCAGCTGGCAATCTTATAGACTCCAGGACCACAGGACCAGGTGCGGCCTCATTGGCCATGGGCTCTGCTCTCTCACATACATTAGTAATGAAGAAAATGTCCTACAGGCTTGCTTATAGCTTGACCTTATGGAGATATTTTCTCAATTGAGGGTCCCTCTTGTGATGACTCTAGCTTGGGCCAAGTTGACATAAACTAGCCAGCATAGCTCAACTCTCCTTGACCGGCTGATCTCTATCCTCCTCACAGTCAAGACTGTCCTCATCTCTTCAGATATTTTCAGGACAAAAATTAATGAGCTGACCTGGTGCTCAGTGAGCCACAATATTCTGATGGAATTACCTTGGGTCTCCTCTATTGCCTGCCGACTTGAACTCTTCATTGGTCCAACATTCCATACTTCCTTTTTCCAATTTCCCTACTCAGCAATAAGTAAACAGAGGGCCACCATTACTCTTTATTATCAACAAAAGGCTGGAATGTTAGGTCACAAAACAAGGCCCCAAAGTGGCAGCACTGATAACAATGACTCCACTCCTCATGTGAGTTAGATTTTTGCTAGGAAATAGAAAACTAACACATTTCTCAGAAGTCCTTAAAGATTCTCTGAATGCTCCTACCCACAACTGTCAGCATCTCACGTGTCCACATAGTAACCACTTGATTGTTCCAGATTTCAAACAGACTCCCTCAGCATATATCCACATAAATGCCAACAAGGTTTTGCAGCTGGGTGCTGTCCTCCACTGTCCAAGGAGGATAGGCAGGCTTTTGTTTGTTTGTTTGTTTGGCTGGTTTTTCTGTTTGTTTGTTTGTTTGTTTGTTTTAATTGGATTGCTCTTTCCACAGAGAGTGGCTGTGTTCAGTAATTTCTTGGTGCACCTACTTACAGTGTCCAGAAGACGGATTATGGGGTCATAAGTTACTTCTATTTATGTTTCTAAAATCCTCTGTACAAGAGATTGGATAACTACAAACCTCTGTATGATAAACCTCTGTTACTGTCTCCCAAAGGTCATACCATTCTTTCTCACTATTTCTTCATAAGAATTCTCTTTTCCTCAATAAACAACTTAATTGAGGTAGATTCTGGGGTTAAAATGATATAGATGAAGTACTTGTATGAATTTCTCAAAAAAAAGAACATTAAAATAGCAAATTGAACTAGAATCAAGTGTCACAAACAGAATCCCTAAATCGTCTTTGAATTTGTGTAAAATTAAATTCTCAGTTTAAATGTCTCTGGAATATTAGAAGAGAGTACAGCATGACAGAAATACAGTAAAAAAAAAAGCTTAGTCTCAAACCCTTTGAAGATGAATTCTTTAGACATACTCTTTGAAATAAATATTTAGAAACACTGTAAGAGGTCATTCTTGGAGGTCCAACAATAAGAATAATTAAATAGAAAATTTAAATGAGCAACATAAAAAAGCTAACAAATGATTTGTAAATTTATATATTCTCCATGTTTTTTGTGTATAATATTCTTAGACAAAATCCTTCCTTTTATTCTGTCTTAACCCAACCCACACCTACCAAATCCCTTCTTATCCCCAATTTACTCACCCATTAAAGAAGTAGCAAATAATTGAACTACATATTCCAAGCCACCACAAATTTGAGGAAAGATGCAATATTATGAAAAATATTTCTAGGACAGTCCAGGTGAAGTGGCAAACACAAATGGAAGGAAACATCCCCATGTTATCCAAAGAAAGAAAACAGAAGATGTGATTCCACTCAAATAGTAAAGCTCTTAGCTAAACTCTCTTGAGGAGAACAAAATGTTATACAAAAAGAAGGAAAGATAAAAAAGTGTGGTTAAACAAATAAAAGATGAAACACATGACTGTAGAGCTCTATATTCAGTCAACAAACATGCCAAACTGAAAGTAAAGACAAAATAACTAACTAAACATCAGACATGGTAACAGTCTGTAATCACAATTTCTTGGAAGTTTGAGGCAAGAACAAAAAAGCACAAATAGCCACAGAAGGGATCTGCCATAGTGAAAAGATAAAATTTGGAGTTTGAAAGCTTTAGTAATACAAGCATTTTACTAAGAGACAAGTTAAGTTAATATTTTATGATAATTTCCATAATTTATTGATGAAACAACAAAGCAAAAGTTAAATAAAAATTTTAAAAGCCTTGTATATCCATCTGGAATACTCAACAAGTGCTTTTAAGAGGCATAGAACCCTGAGATGGTTAAGACTGAATTCCAAGGACTATCACCAGAGAAAACCTTCTAAAAATTCATGACTTTTAACAGACAAAATGCCTGGAGACAATGCTCTACTATCAGGATGTTTGACTCAGAAATTGAACAAGCATTAAAATGAGAGAAAAACACTCTGGTTTAAGCTCACTGGCTCATATGGCCTTCAATAGATAAATAAATAACATTTTCATACAAAAATAATTGCTATTTGACAAAAATTATAATTTAAAAGGAAAGGATACATCTAGCAAACAAGCATAGCAGGAAAACAAAACAAAACAATCAAGAACAGAATTCAGCCCTCACATAACTTCAGTGAATTCAAATTCGGCTATAAGTTGTAAAAATGGACCTTTAACTAGTGATTTGAGTATACACACACACACACACACACACACACACACACACACACACACAAACACACACACACACACACAAATTATAACAAAATCCTAAAAATACTTTTATAATATCAGAAATTATACTATGAACATAACGATAATAAATGGAACAAAACTGATCCAGAGATTAGAGAAACTGGTTATGAATAAATAACCTGACTGAGGTAAAAGCTGTCAAGGCAGGCAACATGAAGAACAGGAGAAAGAAACAAATTGACTGTGACAGAGTTCTTACCAAAGGGAAGGATTCACAGAAAGGGGAAAAAAAAAGCAAACAGTAATTCTTAAAGAAGGTGTGGCTAGGAAACCTACAAAACCGAAAGATGAATTTCAAACCAAAAATGAAGGGGCTGAGAGAAGGCTCAGAGGATACAAGCACTTGTTGCTCTTGCAGAGAACACAGGTTCAGTTTACACATCTCACATGCTGGTCCACAACCATCTCAAAATTCAGTTTCAGGGAATCTGAAGCCTTCTTCTGGCTTCTGTGAGCACTGCACGTGGTAAACATACATTCAGTCAAAACACTTATACATATAAAAAATGTACCTAAATAAATAAATAAGAAACAAAACCTTGAGGGATATAAAATGTAACTCTAGTGATCGTTGTAGAAGAGAGAGCAGAAAAATCACAAGACCCAGAGGATCAGGGCATTTGCTGTGAGATTGCTTCTCCTGGTAATGTTAGAATATACACACATAAACTGTCACCAATATGAGTGCCTTAACAAGAAGCAAACAATGACAAGAAAAAAGACAAGCCAAAGTGGATGGGGAAAGCCCACAAGACCTCAACCCTATCAAAGAACTATAGGCAATGCTGAAAATCTGTGAGCTGGGGAAACAATCTTCTCACTGGGAAGCATCATCGAGAAGCACAAAAACTGAGCACATTATACTTAGGAATACATCCAATCAGACAGACACACATACATTTATATATACATACATACATACATACATACATTGCCATGTATACACATATACATATATGCATGCAATAACAATTAGTAAAAAAGAGGCCATGAATTCAAAAGAGAGCTATATAAAAGGTTTTTGAAGGAAGAAAGGGAAGGGGAGAAAGGTGTATTTATAATTTTAAAAATAAAGGAAATAATTAAAAATTATCACCCTTGGCACATACTATTCAAATCACTAGAATGAAATACAAGGACTAACAAGATAAAAATATACATACTACCTATGAAACTTCAAGATGAAAATAAGGATATTATAGAAGAGACTATAGGGAGAGAGTTTAGGGAAAGATAAATTGACATTCAGCATGTCATGACACCTCAGTTTCTACTGTCATGAGAATATTTGTAAAAATTAAAATAGGATAAATGCACACATTTTACATCTTGTCACCCTCCAGCCAAGTAAACTTTATTATATGAAAGTCATTATACCAATGCTAAAATAAATTATACATCAGCTAATTCAGAAATACACGTGTGTGTGTGTGTGTGTGTGTGTGTGTGTGTGTGTAGAAAATTATTCAGGAATGAAGATAATAGGGACATATGTGATTCAATAACATTAGATAATAACAGAATAAAATAATACTGCATATGGCCTGAACTATATTTAAATGCAAAACACTTAAGTGTGATATCAGTAAGACAGAAGGCACTAACCATATGATATTCTAAGATCGATCATTTTATAAACAATAAACATTTCATTTGCATTAAGCTAACAACTCAACAATTATCATTTCAAACATAAGTTGTGAAAGAAAGCCCATATCATTTGAAAATTATTATAGGACATAAGAAATCCTGAAAATGCTTGAAAAATAAGAAAAGAGAAAAAATGTTGCATAAAACAAATGGGTAAGCTCAATATATGTGACAAAATGGCAGTTATTGTAGTCTCAAAGCAAGTGATAAAAATGTAATCATTTTTGGAAAGTAAAATATAAAACTTCACAGTGAAAGTCAGGAAATTTAAAACTTACTATCTTATCACTTATAAAATGAGACAAATGAAACAGACAAAACAAAAGAATTGAAAACTGTACAAAAATATAATACAGGAGAAACATGGCAAATATAGAATAATTGACCCCAATTTTCTGGATGTTATATTTTCCAAAGTGCGTGTGAGACATATGTCAACATTGATTATAGGCTGGAGAATACAGAGAGCCTAACAAAATTATTAGGCTAGAGTCGTACAGTGTTTGCTTGGCCCTTTACCAATGAAATACAAAACAGATGATTAAAAATAATTGTTTCTTATTTTTTATTTATTCACAATGTCATGCATATATACAATGGACTGATTATATTCACTCTCATCACACTCCATTGTCACCCTACCTTTCTTCTAACATAATCCTTCTTTCCACCTAGCCCTGCAGTGGCTATCTCATTGAATGCACCATTGTTTTTTAATATGTCCTCAGGAAGGAATGGGATCTTAAAGGTACCTCTTCTATCCATGGCAGAATTTGGAAGAGCTCTATTTTGTCTGGTTATAAAAGTAGTAACTTTTTCAAACTGAATAGTAACAATTTTAGTACTATATTATCTTTAGTACTATATCAGTAATGGTAAAGGAACAGCAAATACTATTCTAAAGTCTTGGTGATTTTAAAAGCATAATTCAATAAGTGTAGCAGAAATATTTAATTATTGATTGCCATCTTGACTAATGAAAATAATAAACTATGAGCAAAATGTCAACAAAAGGAAATGTCTCTAATCCAATAAATCTATCTTCTTAAAATGTTGTTAGATTGTCTTTTACTTTTTTAGTAAATACAATAAAGTATTTCATGAGCAAATTCATTCTAGCAAATATGAAGCTACCACAGAGAGGAGGAGCTGGACAGAGACCATGGGCTCAAGGTCAGGAAAAGATTAAAGAAGAACCAACGACTTATGAAACCAGGGTAGAGAACAGAGAGGACCAGAAGCCAGAGGACGGGAGCTGTGGTCCTGCAAATGCAGAGAGCAGGGCACTAAGAGCTGGACAACAAAAATCAACATAGTTTGGCCGTAAATGATAAACATGCTTTGTTCCTACCCTGGCAGAAGGGAAGAGGAAAGAAGTGTAAGGCTGCGAGGTCCTACCTGTCCAGCTGTGCACACAGTCCCCATCCCAAGCCCTTCTCTCTGTGTCAGTGTGACTGCATGTGTCTGGGTAGGCCTGTGTGCACTTAGCCAGTCCTCTTACTGCCCTAATCAAAGACCATATTAAATGATGAAAAACTGAGAATATCTTAGCGGTTTCCTTTATGTGCATGTGTGTCTCAGTATGTATATGTTTCTCAATTTTTTTTATTTTTGTTTTATTGTTTATGTATTTGTTTGTTTATTTATTTAGCCTGTGTTTTTCTAAAGAGAGAAAGAAAAGACTCTAGCTGGATGGATGGGGAAGTGGGGAGGATGTAGAACATGAGAGAAGGGAAATCATGATTAGAAGAGATTCTATAATATTATTTTTAATAAGTAAAAGATACTACAAGACACCATTATCTGTGAATAATATTATTATATATGAAACTGTATTAAAGTCTGGATAGAGGATTTTAAGTGAAAAACTATGAATTAATTAATTTTTTCTAAGAGTAAATATAAAAACAAATTTTATTTCATTACATAAGCAAAACTATTACAATAGTAATATGTAAAATATAATAAAAACTTCTAAATAACTTTAAGTGAATCAGACAGTTATGTTTATGAAGGTTAACTGTATTAGATAACTTTAGAAATAATAGCAATTTGTCAGGACAACAAAGGTAAAATAAAAAAAAACAACAGAAATATACTCAAAATATCAATTAACAAGTCCAGGAATGGACTCAGTATGCACAATCAGAGTGGACAGAAATAGCTCAATTCTGTAGTCAAGAAAAGAAGAAAATTCTAGCTTATCAAATGATTATTTATCAATAAATTTAATTTTGATTCTTACCTATAATATGTAAATAAAATTCCAATATTTATTGATAGCTGCAAATGGTGGTTATAACTCTAAAGGAGATAGTTAAAACTAATACCACTTGACAAAGACAAATAATAGCACAGTTGGGCAGTGATTCGAATGTTCTTAATATGAAATATAAGGTTAATTGTGGTATGCAAACATGAATTTTGGCTTTGTAAGCTGCCATTATGTCAGTGAAAAGGCAGAGAAAAGACAAGGTGTTTAAACAATAGATCCATTAATAATTGTAAACCTTAAAGTATCTTAAATTTTATAGAGGACTGAATCACATACAAACCACAAAAGTAGAATTCTTTAACATATTACTAAAATAAATATGAGAATTAATAGTGAAATTGTTTTAGGCTTCATTTGTCTTCCAAGTTATTAAGATTATATAATACTCAAATATAAGCTTATCTCCTACCAGAATGTCCCATACTTAAAGAACTGACATAAGAATCAGACAGAAGGAATAGAAAGGACCATGCTGTTATACATGCTGATATCAGTAATATTACTGGCAATACCTGTAAAATACTTTAGAATTCTGGCAATTACCACTATGGAAACTATATATAAATGTGTGCATGCATACATTTATACGTGTATGCATGTATATATATATAAATATACACATGTGCACATATGTATACATACACACATATACAGAAAGAGAAAGAAAGAGACAGAGAATAACAGAGAGGGAAGCAAATCACACACATATATGTCTATGGATAATCTCAACCCATCAATTTTAACACTAGGTATTAATAAACTGATTTGTGTACTTAAGTGTCTATAGTAATAGTAATCTCTATAGTCAAATGTAGAATTATTCTGAATATACTACAATAATAGAAGGGATACATAGAGTGTGGAACTGCACAAATTACCATAATTCATTTGAATATAATGTGGAAAATAAGCCATACTGTGTCACTCCATTTATATGAGTTTCACAAATAGACAAAGGCACACTATGTGTTCTGTGTAGAAATCATGCTTATCTCTGCAGAAAATGATAAGAAGGATACACAGATGTGTTTCTTCTGAGCTAATAATGCACCTTCTCTTCCATAGGCACACAGGTGTTCTCATTAAACCTTTCTCCCAAGGTCATGTAGTCTCTCTCCGCTGTCTTGTATTAAATGTACTTAAAAGTCTTTTCCTCTATAATTCTGTACATCAGTGTGGCAATCTTCCCTTCAAGTGTTTCCACAGAAAACCATGTACAACATATAATTTAAAACTCTGATAGAAACAGGGCTGCTCATACTAAAGTTGGACTCACTTGTTCAGTACACCTTCAAGTTAACATTTGCCATTCTTGAAGAAGCTAGCACACTGTGGCTGCAGGGATGGCTCAGTGTTTAAGAACTCTTACTGCCTTTGCTGAGGACACAGGTTCCATTCCCAACATGCTCATGATGGCCTGCAATCATCTGTAACTCCATTTCTAGGGGATTTGAGCCCAAATTCTGACATTGGTTTACACTAGAGGCACATGATACAGTGGCATAAACAAGAGGGAGATTTAAAAAAAAAAAAGAAAGAAAAAGAAACTAGGACATTCTATAGAGATTTTTCTAATAACTAATACTCTATAGTGAGTCACTTTAACACTGAGAACATTTTTTTTAAGCATATGCAATTCTGCTTTGGGAAAGTAAAGCGAAATCATACTTTAGTGATAAATATTTCTATTTATAAATAACAAACTTAATATTTTAATTATATTGACAATGCTCAAATTCACCTTGGGATGTGTTTAACCATAACCTATGAGTTCATATTTTTTCTTTCATAAGCATTCAATTATAAAAAATAAAAATGAATGAAAATCTGTATTATAAAATTTCACAATAATTTGAAGATGTGTCCACATTTAAAAGTATACGGATTGATATATCTATATGTGATAACACGTGTAATTATAATGTGCAATACTCTGACCCAAATTGATTTGAAACTGAGCATGTGGGTGAAGATATCTGTTCAAGACACTGACTTCAAGATTTTTCATTGTAGCAAGCAGTGCAATTTACAAATCATGCAGTTGTTGGGGTGCTTTGCTTAGAAATACCCAGATTCTTTTCACAGCATGGCTGCACCGTTTTTCCTTTAACCTAGAGCAGCAAATATCCAGTGGTTCCACATCCTCACCACAAGTTCTGTTGTTTATCTGCTGTCTAACCATCATTGATGTGATGTTTGCTCTGTCTTAATCCCTACCGCTATAATTGCTATGAACTTTGTAATGTGAGTTAGCTCTACTCACAAAGTTAAATGATGGAAACAAGCCACCATCTACCACAAATGATGAAAAGACTAAGGAAAGTTGTCATATACATACCAGGGAATAACATTCAGCTTTAGAAAATATTGCCATTTGTGGCAATGGTGATGAACCTGAAGGAAATCAGAATAAAGAAAATAAGGCAGTCAAAGATGGGTAAGTACTTTACGGTTTTATTTTTATGAAATACCAAAAGATAAAAAATAAGAATCAGAGAACAGGGGTCTCCAGAGATTGTTTAAGCAGGACAATGGTGACTACAAGTGGTTAAAAGTGAAAATCATTGAAGAGGATGTAGTTATGTGTAGCAGGTTCAACAGTCAACAACACTGCACGAAGCATTTTAAACTGCTTATATCAAAAGGTCTCACAACAAACAGCATCACAAGAGCCGAAGTAGAGCAGAAGGAGATTTCTGTAGGGGAAGGGTTTTACTAGTTGCTTAATTGAAGTAAAAGATTTTTCAGACATATGAACTTGCTGACATTCATTAAAGTATATAAATTATATATGTGAAAACTTTAATATATCAGTTATTTCTACATGATGCTATTTTAGAAAATTATTTTGAATAGGCATAGTGAACACTTAGGGTCAGAAATCAAGAGGCAGAAATCTGAAAATAGTGAATCCTTGGCCATATATGGCTCCATAGTGAGACAATATCACAACATATACACAAAAACACAAATAATAATAATAATAATAATAATAATAATAATAATTTGATAATAGATCCTCCACATATATCAATAATGGTCTGAACTGATTTCTGCCCCATTTAACAAAACTAATATCTTATTATTTACTTTTCAGAGGGATATCGAGTTTGTGTTTAGAAGATCTTTAGCCAGAATAACATACAGATCCTTGGGGACAATGAAAAGGAGAAAGTGATACAGGTTTTTAACCCAGAGATTTATTGAAATTAATTGTGAGATATAATCATCACTCCAAAAGAGCATTTCAGAAAAATCTTACACCAGGCACTTCCTAATCTATCAAAATTAGTGCCCCATAATTTCTATGATATGAAAATGTAATACTTTCCACTTTTCAAAATGTATTTCAAAAGGATATAATATAGTTTCTCCTCTGCAATATAGAATGAGGAGATTAATATGAAATAAGATGAAGTCCTTATATTCAGGAGAGAGTGGAAGAGTGAACATCATTTCAGGTTTAATCTGCACATATAAAACTTGATTGCAAATATTTGAAACTATTATATGATTACATGTGGAAAAGAACGGAATGGATTTCTTGAACAAAAAGAAGTGTTTGATGATATCACAGACATTGACTCTGAAATCATACCTTCCCAATCTACATCTTAATAGGAAAGTTATTTCTTCACTTCAACAGATGAACTCTATAACGTATTATGTTCCTGGCAAAAGAGCTTATAAAAGTAAAGAATCATGAGTGAATCACTGTCTATATAAACAAGGTGAATACTAATATGAGTGCACAGTCAAGGTGTTGAAATTCTTTCTTAACCTTTTAATCCAAAAGGCAGAATTTACACTAAAACTTTGATATTGCAAGGGCCAAAAGGAGAGGTCATCAGGTAATTTTAATATTAAAACCCATTTTCTATGGCAGCCATCAGTCAACCATAAGGTACAAAGATGCATATTTCAGACAAACTAGAGAACAAGGACAGAATGAATGAGCCAAGGCATATCATATGGTATAAACACACACACACATACACACACACACACACACACACACACACCACATCTGCAAGTGAAATCTGCCTTTAATCTATAGAAGCTGTTAGCAGGGAGGGCATCTGATTATTGGGAGGAGTCCACTCTGACAACAGGTCCAAAGCAAATGAACATCCTGATCCATAGCTTCCAAGTCAGAGACACAGGATTCTTCAGTCAGTCATCTGTCCTCAGATCACTGATTTTGGTCATTGTAACTGTTTTTGTTCTGCCTGTATTGAAATTGATCAACTATGCAAAAACATTTCTTTGTGTTACTATTACTGTTATAGAGTATATGTGTGTGATGTGTGTGTGTGCCTGTGTGTGTGTGTGTGTGTGTGTGTGTGTGTGTGTGTGTGTGTGTGTGTCATGGAGGTCAGAAGACAATTATCATGAGCTGGCTCACTCCTTCCACCATGGGTCCTAGCAAGTATTTCAGGACTATCATGGTAAGTCCTTTTACTTACTGATTCCCCTCACAATGAACACTTTGAAAAGGCTCTCCCTCAGTAGAACTTACAAATAGACATAGAGAGGCTAGAACAAGGTTCAGTGGTTAAAAGTGTTTATTTTCCTAGCAAAAGATATGGGCTCAGTTACTGGCACTCAAACTGTGTCTTATGAAGATGAATGAAAAAACAAATTTAAAAAGGGAAGAACATAGTTTTAATGAGAAAACATGGTAATTTTAGAAACAACATGATAGAGTTGTGAGAGGTAAAGAGCCATTTAACTTTATAGTAATTACTTAGATTATATGAGGAAACAGTGGGAATGAACTAAAGAAAAATAAGATAAAGATCTAATACAGCCTCTTATGTGGTAATGGTCATAGGGAATTCTGGAATATTTATTAATAAGAGAAGCAGCTATGATTATATATAATTTAGATGGCGAGGATCAAGAAATGCTCCAGGTAAGTAAAGGCTGGGATTTAAGCCCTACCTGTTATCACATTCTGATAGACTGGTATAGTTGGTCTTCCTTTGGACTGCCAGTTTTCAAATAATAACACTGAGATGTCTTATTAATTATGAAATCTTGGCCTTATCTTAGGCTTGTACCCAACAACTATTTTTTATAACTTAAGTTAAGCAGTTTATATTAATCTATGTCCTGCCACATGGCTTGTTACCTCTCCTCCATAATGAATGTCCGACTCCCTCCGCTTGTCACTTGCTTACTCCCATGCACCTCAGATTCTTTTCAAGTTCTTTTCTCTCCCTGGAAGTCCTGCCTAGTCTCTCATGCTTAGCTATTGGCCATCCAGCTCTTTATTGAACTGATCAGAAGTCATCTTAGGCAGAGACACCTCTTAACAGTGTACAAACGATTATCTCACAACACTCTGGTATTGCAAAGATATCTTCCCAGGGAGAGACATAAGAAACCCTTCTCATAAGGTCACAATAACAAACCATGAAACCCAGATGCTAGTCAGCCAAAGATCAATGTGGGGAACCAATGAATTAATTGGGCTTCCTTACAGAACATCGGTGAGTGGTTACTTATCTCTCCTCCCTCCAACAGGCCACATCTGAAAAAAAAAACTTACCCAGCATGATTAAGAATTTCCCCATGGGTATATAGATGAAGGCCCCACCTACACTAGTCATCCTAGGCCAATACACTCTAGCCTCTCTCCACCAAGGAGCATAAAATCATGGCAATTATCTATAGCATCTGACAGGGAGTAGCTGGATTCTGGGGTAAGAGTCTCTTGACATCCATTCTTCTTTGTTGGAATGTAAACTCTAGCAAGGAAGATCTTTTTTCACAAGACTATAGCTGAAACACTTATGATGGCAAAGCTCTGGAGAAAAACTCTGCAATCACTATGACTATTACATTATACATTTGCATTCTACGTGTCACTTAAGGGTGCATATCGAAGAGTACCTCACATATTCTTCATGTGATATTCAGACAAAGGTCTGTAGGTGCACAAATGGATAAGGAAAAGTGAAAAAGAAGAGAGGCCATATTTTATGCTGTTCTGAACCATCTGTCATCTTCTCCCAAAATGCTTCCTGATAACTAAGCATAATGGTCAGTGAGGAGAAGACAAAGTCCTTCCCTGATAACTTAGCTGGAATATAGAAGACACATAATTAGTAATAAAATAAGATGAAATTTAAAAAGTTGAATTAAATTAACTAGGTGTTAAATTTCTTTACTTATTGTGTTAGTCAACTTTCTTTCACTGTAAAATTACTTGGAATAGTTAGAAAAATACTTGGTATATTCAGATTATTAAGGGGAAGGGTTTTTTTTTTTTCCTTACAGTTTTGAAGATTTTAATCCAAGACTAGTTGACGCCCTGGCTATTATACTGGTGGAACTGGTAGAATAGCATGGTGGCAACATGGAACAAGATTATTCAATTCATAGGTAGGGTATGAAAGACACAGGAATAGGAAAATGCTGGTGTTTCCAAATTCCTTGCATTGGCGCACCTCTGAAGACCAGAATATTGTTATAGGATCATGGGCTTATTATCAAGCCTTTAATGTCTAGGACTTTGGAAATAGTAACCTGAGTTATAGCAGTTCATCCCTTGTCCTCAAAGTTCCATTTATGCCTCACAATTCAATATGCATTTAGCCATTTTCTGGAGTTACAAATGACTTAACTATTTTAGTACTTATCAAAAGTTGGAATAAAAAAACTCTCTTAAGATTCAGTACTGACAAGGTGTTTGTCTGCTATTAAATGAAAAGAAAGTTCTGAAATAGACAACATAGGATTACCATTTCTATCCCAAAATTAATTTTAAAAATAAATTAAGAATAATTAAAACAAAGAAAGGTAAGTCCCAGCAGATCGAACTTTTAAGTTAATTTTCTATTGACTGACACTGTGTTGTTTAGTAATGGCATATGAATATGAAAACCAAAGTCTTAGAAAGTCCTAAACATGTGACTTAGCTATCACCCACATGAAAACTCTGCTCACCTGCTTTCACTGTCTGCAATTTCTCTCAGCAAGTATTCAGCACTCCTAGCATCTCTAACTTTCTGACACCTGTCTTGTTACCTTGACTTCACTTAAAAACTGATCACATCACCCAACAAGTGACTGCCTGCAGTGACTCTAAACTTTCTATGTACAGTGCCTGGCCGTACCTGATTAGCTTTGAATTCTTAGTGGAGTCTTATATAACCACATGACACTTACACAAACATTCTATCTGGTTTAAATATTGAAAACCTCTCTACGTTCCAATTATTTGGCAGTAAAGAATGTTTGAGATAAAAGTTATTTTTACAAATAGAGTCCTGTAAAGAGCATGGTAGACTTTGGAATCACTCAGCAAATACTCAGTGAATTATTAATGAACCTCAAGTTCTAGTTGTTTGTTCAATTTGTAAATAAAAGTTCTATAGAAAAAAACTGTATTTGACATGGGTTAATATGATTGAGGTAAGTCACAGTTCAACCGGCACTTCTTCTTGGGAAAAAACTGATAACCTAAGGCACATCTTTAGTATGAAGTCACATATAAATTTTGTATCAATAAAAGAAGTTTTCCATCCATCATATGTACAAATCCAAATATAGGAAAATAAATATGAATGAAATAAGGTAATAAAATCCTAATGTAAATCTCAATTCTCTAGTAACATATTCTAAAGATACAGAAGTATAAGAAATGCCTGATAAGGAACTAGTGGTGTGTAAAATGCTCAATGAGATCCCAGAGGGTGTAGACAAGTAAAATGAAAGCACTAAAGCAATGCACATTATTAGACATACAAAAAAAGAGCTAAATAAGTGAGATCTCCAATTATGGAGTTCAATAAGCTTATTCTTCTACAGCGGAGAAAGCATAACTTTCATGGAAATCAAAAAATAAGGTAATTCATAATCATCACATGAGCCTTACCAATGCAGCTTAGAGGATCCCTGCAACAAGAAATGGAACAAAGATAACTCCTACCAAGATGGATGGTGATACATGTATATATTTCATTGGATGAGAGGATAAATAGATAATCAAACATCAAAGCAGCAAACCATTCATGTGTAAAGTAAATGAGAGGAAGAAATAATATTTGAAATACCCAGAAATATTCAGCAAAATAGCAAATACAACTCTGTTCTTATTGTTGGTAACTCTAAACAGAAATACAGACTTGAAGTTAAAACTTTCAACCTAGTGTAATGCATTTATAAAGAAGATGTAACAATATCCTGATGAATAGAAACTTGCCACACCAAATTGAAAGACACAGACTCAAAGAATGAAAAAGAGTCTCCCAAGCAAATGGAATCTGAAAATAAGCTATATATATCAGACAAAACATATATATGTATGTATATGTATATATATATATATATATATATACAGAAAATCCCATAGATATGAAAATGTCAATTATTATAATATATACTCATGAAGTTATATAAAAGGATCCTATACCTATGAAATATTGAATCACCCTGCTGTATATAAGCAATGCCATTACATTTACAGATAGCCATAAATTCCAACAAATATGAGGTATTTCACAAGATCCCCAGTCTAAAATCAACTAAGTGACAACAGATTTAAGCACTGTAGATTAAAATGGATTATCACTCAGAAATCACACCATCTAAGAGCTGTGGAATGAACATTATTTTCTACTGCATAAAACTTCCTGATGAATATAGCATATTTTAGTTAAAATAAGGAAATCACATTGTAAATCCTATACTGTACTTCTTTATGATCACAATGTAATATGCATAAAAACAATGGTAATAAAATTTAGAAAATAAGCAAATATATAAACAGTGCACATGATATATTTGAAATGTGAGATTATTGTGGAAGTTAGAATGGAAATGTAGTGTCTCCAAAAGACAAGAAAACGCAAATATGACATTCTAAACCTAGAGGGTAGAGGAAGGGCAGGATAAAGATGGAACTTGAGAGCAATCAATCAGTGGCTACATCAAAAAAGAAAGATCTCAAGTAAACAGCATAATGAGGCATCTCATTATCTTAGAAAAGCAAGCACAAATTATCCACAAAGTAACAAAAATAAAGAATAACAATTAAGAGCAGAACTAAGTAAAAAGTCTAAAGGGACAATTCAAGAGGTCAATTAAACAGACTTGTTTCTCTGAAAAAAACCAACCAACAAACAACTACATTAGCAATCCTTTCCTGATTACAAATAAGGGGTTGGTGGGAAAGCCAAAATAAATAGAGATATAAACAAAAAGAAATGTTACAACTGGTATAACAGAGATCCAATTGATAAGTAAGGGAGTATTTTGAAATATTCTGATTCTATAGAAGAAATGCATTAATTGAAGGATATATAGCACACATCAAGTTGGATCTAGAGGATATGATCAAAGTATATTGCAGGAAAAAATTTCAATAAAAATCTTAAATTAGCCAATAATAATTGTATTGACTGCTGATGACTACATCAGTAATAGACAATACCCCAGCCATGCGAATATTCACTTCACAATTTTACTTAACTTTTAAATAACATCTAACCTCAATGATTCTCAAACTAATCTATATAACATAAAAGAGTTGAGCCCTTCTTAACTCATCCTGAAGCCAGAATTATTATTTCTCTAAAGCCTTAAAAAAAAAAACAAACCACTACTGAAGGAGGATGGAGAGGAAGTTATGCCATTGTTCTTGATGAATGGGAATTTTAAAGTGTCAACTTAAAGCTATGGAAACGAGTTTAAAAATATCTAAAAACCTCATGAGGGCACACATGCAACAGAGAATAAGCAGGTGAAAGAAGTGAAGGTGGTTCCATAAAAAATATCTTATGAACAAAATTTAAAAGTATTAAGTGAACATTAGAAATAAATATTCAATAACATCAATGATATTGCATTTATGATCAAAGTAGTTTCTCTTCAGATATGCAAGGAATGGTTTTAACATAATAAATCATCACATAGGAAAAAGATAAAATTCACACTTTTTATTTTATTTATTATCATTATTGTTATGATGATTTTGGTGTCTCCAGTCAGGGTTTGTCAGTGTATAGCTCTGCCTATCCTGGAACTCACTTTGTAGACAAGGCTGTCTAGAACTCACAGAGATCCACAACATCTGCCTCCTGAATGCTGGGATGAAAGGTGGGCTTGCCACTGCTCAACCCACTCTTCTTTATCAAAACCCTGTAGTTGGTACTTTTTTTGGGCTGCCAAACAGATCCCAAATAAAGACACAGAGATTTATTATTAATATTGAATGCTGGACCTTAGCTTAGGCTTGTCCCACTAGCTCTTTTAACATCTGTTCATCTATGTTTTGCCTTGGAGCTTTGTTAGCTTTTTTTTTCATTCTGTATGTCCTACTTTCCTTCTTCCTCTGTTTCTGGATGACTGGCCCCTGGCATCAATCCGTTGCCTCCTTTACTTTCTTCCTATAGCCTAAATTCCTCCTCCTACTAAGTCTCCCTGCCCACAAGTTTCACTTCTGCCTGCTCTCTTGCTATTGGATGTTCAGCTGTTCATTATACCAATCAGGCACCTTCACAGATGAGGTAAAACATCTTTACATAATTTAAAAAAATGCAATGCATCTTTACACAGTTAAACAAATGAATATTCCACAACATCAACAAATTCAACACATCTTTGTGGAGTTAAACAAATATTCCACAATATTTCCCCCTTTTTGTCTGAATAAAAAGAAAAGTTTAACTTTGACATTGTAAAACTATGTAGAATAAGAACTATCAAGTAAGAATTATATTTACAATATCCAGTCCATTTGCATTTGGAAAATTCAGAGAAAATACTCCGTTGTCTATCCTTTCTTTGGGAGTCCAAACTTGTGTACCTAATTTACTTTCTATGCTAACTTGTATCACCAGCCTAAAATTATCTTTGTAGACCTCAAAACATTTTTATAAACAATTTAAGCTTTTATATTTCTCAACCTTATAAACTTTACATCTCTTATGTAAGTTTCTTTTTTAATTAGGTGACAAAGAAAACTAAAAGTTTTCCTGTGCCCATCCAGCTCCCACATCCTCCTGGTACACAGCTGCTCAGACCCAAATGAACACACAGAGGCTTATATTAATTACAAATTGTGTGGCCTATTGGCTCAGGCTTCTCGCTAACTAGATCTTACATCTTAAATTAACCCATTTCTATAAATCTATTCTTTGCCACATGGTCATGGCTTACCAGTATCTTTACATCTTGCTTCTAATGGTGGTGGCTGGCAGCGTCCCCTCTGTTCTGCCTTTCTCCTTCCTCCTCTCTAGTTAGAATGTTCTGGCTAATCCTGTTCTGCCTCACCATTGGCCAAACAGCTTTATTTATCAACCAATCAGAGCAACATATTTTCACAGCATTCAAAAAGACATTCCCCTATCAACTAGTTCATCTTCAAGTACTTCAGAGCCCTGAGAAGGATATAATATTACCTGAGTAAATGGAAAGTGCAGAGCAAGCAACGTCCAAAGCTATATGAATGACAGAGACAGTTGGCTGCTGGAACAGTCACCCAACGTGTCTTTGCAACACTGAGGCAACCATCTTTAGCCTATAGGCCAAGAATATCTGACAGACTTTTCTGTGAAGCAGGAATTTTGAAGGATGGCCCCATGAGTGCTGTCTTTTTATCTTATATTTCTATATCCCACTAAATGATGACAAACATCAATAACCCACTGAATGACCAAAAAGTACCCACCTCATCTGTTTGGAATGTGGACATTGAGTTCTCTAGACTGCTTCCTGTTGCCTGGGGGTGAAGGCATTGAGAAGATATATTGTGTAGCCTAATGAAATTTTCCTGAAGATCAGAGGACAGAACAAGTTACTAGACTAAAAATAGAGTCCAGGCAGTTGTGGTACATATCTTTAATCTGAACACTCAGAAGGCAGAGATGACCCTGGACTACATAAGATTGACTTAGTCTAGGAAAGTAACCAAGCCAGGTGGTGGTGGCACACACCTTTAATTTCAATACTTGGGAGTCACACACCTTTAATCCAAGCACTTGAGATCTCACTGTTTTAATTCCAGTATTTGGGAAGCACAGGCTCCAGTAATGCCAGCACTAGGAAGGAAGTTATGGCTGTGTGGGCAGAAAAAGGTATGTAAGGTGTGAGGAGACAGAAACTAGAGCTTTTCAGCTGAAGTGGTTTTTTGGCTGGAGGCCCTTTCAGCTGAAGAGTCAGAGACATTCAATCAGAGGATTCATGGAATTGGCAAGGTGTGAGGTGGTAGTGGCTTGTTGCTTTGTCTTTCTGTTCTTTCAACATTTACCTCAATATCTGGCACTGGATTTTTTAATAAAAGGCCATTTAGCAATACATGTTACAAGGTATCACAAGGTGTCCCTGAGAAATTTGACATTATGATCACATTCTAAGAAAACTAGCTATAACACTTGTTGTCTATTCTCTGTGTACTGGACAAGTACAAGGTTTATCTGAAGTCCTTGCTAGAATACTCTATGAGGCTGGACCATCCCAGGTAGCAGCCTTGAAGTTATTCTAAATTCAGAATTCTGAGAAAATTACAATAGAGGTACGCTGAAAGCCTGGATCATGTGGGCAACCCATTTTCAATGGTTTCTGGTCTACTTGCTCTGAAAATACACAAACTTTCAAAGGTAACATACATATCTGCAGTAATACAAGTATAGACTGTGTGTTGTAGTGAAGCCAGCCAAAGATATTTTTTGCTTCATCTTTTAGCAAGTAAAAGACATCTGTCAATTTTATACATTTGTTTGGACTATATAACCAAATCTCTGTCCATGCCATATGAAAGAATGACATGTAATAATAAATCTTAAAGATTCTGTAACCAACAAGACTCACGTCTCATCCAGTTTCACAGCAGTTCCCTCGTCAAGGGATCAGCTTATATGTCACCTGTCTTGAAGTTTTTCTAGATTTATTTCTTTATGTCTGTAGTCGAGATATTCAGGGCGTCTCCCCTAATCAAATCTGGTCTCTATTAATTTTGAAGGAATCGACAGTCTTTCATTTCCTTTGGAAACAAAAGCGTAACTTCTTTCCCAAGGCAATACATTTTCTGAATTCCATTTTAAAGTTAATATATCCCAAAGTATCTAAACTGGATTAATTCAGAAGTTCCATTTACTATCCCATGTCTCTCAGCAGCTGCTGTTCGATCACCAGTATTCAAAAAATTTAAAGTCAACAAAATACCTTACAGGATCCAGACTCACATTATATTTCCCATCTTAATGTGGCTTACTTTATTACTCTTTCTTTAAAGACTTTACTTAAATATTTTTAAACTACTTATTTTTTCCTATGATTGCCTACACTCATTTTATTTTCTTTCTTAAGCACTTAGGCACACTGTAACCTATTTAAATGTGTGTTTTTTTTCATGGAGTTGTTTTACTGAACACCTGTAGTGTTCTCTGACCTCATGAGTCAAACTTTAAACTCATCAGTGGCAGCTAGGCCCTCTGCAATGCAACTCTGGCAGTTGCAACTGCTCCTGTTCTAAGGTCTTTGAGAGCCAAGCCTTAAGCCCATGGGAAACTACATTTAACCAAGAGATGCATTTAACCATCCCAGCACCAGGAAGCTGGTGCCTGCACTGTGTTAGGCATTTTTACTTTGCATGCTATTTCTAGTTAGTGTTCTGGTACCTCAAGTGCTCTGCTGCACAGCAGTGGCTCTTAAAGGATCTGTATCCACTTTTCTCAGCTTTTCCAGGCCCTAAGAAGAAATTTGGGCCCCACATTGGGCACCATTTGTAGGAGATATTTTCTTTGGGCCACCAACAAGCTCCTAAATAAAGACATGGAGACTTATTAATTATGAGTACATGGCCTTAACTTAGGCTTGTCTGACTAGCTATTTTAACTTAATTTAACCTTTTTCTATTCATCTATGTTTTGTCTCAGGATTTTTACCTTTGTTCCATTCTGTATATCCTACTTTTCTGCTTCTTCTGTGTCTGTCTGTCTGGCCCCTGGTGTCTCCCTGTCATCTCCATTTTTTTTTCTTACCAAGGTCTAAATTCCTCCTCCTACTCATTTTTCCTGACCACAAGTTCTGCCTATACATTCTCTCTCAGTATTGGCTGTTAGGCTTTTTTTAAACCAATCGGTTGCCTTAGGCAGGCAAGGCAAAACAGCAACACATCTTTACATCATTAAACAAATGCAACACATTTACATAGTTAAACAAATATTCTTCAACAAAACCCCAAATAAATTATTAATAGAAGGTTCATAATTTTAAAACTCAATATCATCACATAAATTTAATTTTGATAGGAAAAAAGTAAAAATTAACCACTCTTCTATATTAAAACCCTAAATAAATTATGGAGAGGTGGTTTATATCTGAACATATGAAAAGCTACATATTACAAATCTAAAGTCAATGTCATAATAGATGGAGAAACATGAAAGCATCTACACAAAGATCAGGACACTAAAGAATTTCTAGTCTCACATCTGTTCTTTGATATGGTACTACACTATAGCAAGAGTGATTATGCTAGAGAAAGAAAAATAGACACACAATTAGGATGAGGAAATTAACTGTGCTTAAATGTATCATTTATATATCTATATATATAAAATCTCAAAGACTCTAGCAAGAACCTAATAGAATATATTAATGAATTCAGGAAAAGTAAGAAAATATAAAATCAATTTATTAAAATATTGAGTTTTCCATATATAAATAAATAATTGCTGGTAAATCATGAAAGCAATACCATTCACAATAGCCAGGGGTGGCTCAACTGAGCATTATCTTACCTAAGGAAACTAAATATTGCAATAATGAAAATTACAAAATACAGGTAAGTCAAGCAGTAATGGAGAAAAAACAAAAATATTGTGAATTTAAGGCTAATCTGGGATATATAGAGAGTTTCGTTTTTCTTAACCTATGTCTTGTGTCTCCATTGAAAAAATAAATGAATTAAATGATTAAAAATGCAAATACTTATTCATTGATGGAAATTTGTAGGGTTTTTTTTTACTCTTTGGGGGCCAACTACCCAGTTCCCAAATAAATACATGGATACTTATTCTTACTTATGAATGGCTAGCCTTAGTTTGCCTTGTTTCTAGCCAGCTTCTCTTAACTTAAACTATCCCATCTACCTTTTGCCTCTGGACTTTTACCTTTCTCTATCCTATATCTCTTTCTTAACTTCTTACTCAGTTACTGGTTGTATGGCCGGGTGGTTGACCCCTGGCATCCTCCTTTCCTTCTCCTTTTCTCACCCTCCCTCTCCTCCTTTTCTCCTTCTATTTATTTTCTCTTCCAGGAAGCCCTGCCTTTCCCTCTTTATTAGACCATCAGGTGTTTTAGACAGGCAAAGTAACACAGCTTCACAGTTAAAAAATGCAATATAAAAGAGACAACACACCTTTGCATCATTAAACAAATATTCCACAGCATAAAAGAATGTAACACATTTTAACTGATATTCCACAACAACAATTTTGATGATTAATGTTTAATTTATTAATATATACTATAAATGAAATTATTACATTTATAGGAAAATGAATGCAAGTTGAACATATTATACTGAGACAATGCAAGTTTAGAAATACCATTTGGCCGGGCAGTGGTGGCACACGCCTTTAATCCCAGCACTTGGGAGGCAGAGCCAGGCAGATCTCTGTGAGTTCGAGGCCAGCCTGGGCTACCAAGTGAGTTCCAGGAGAGGCGCAAAGCTACACAGAGAAACCCTGTCTCGAAAAACCAAAAAATAAATAAATAAATAAATAAATAAACACCATTTGCTCTCATATGCAGAAACTAGCTTATAATTTTATATATCTGAATTTATGTGGAAATGAGATATATAGAGGTCATGAAACTAGAAAGACACCCATGAGAAGAAAAAGAATCAATGTTCTTTTGAAGGTACATGGGGAGAGGTATAGAACATATGTGGCATGAATGTGGAAAGAATGATGGTGAATACAGACTATATAATCTGGAAGGAACAGCAGAGAGACTCCTGAGCAAGAACTGGGAAGAAGCAGACAAAACTATTTATGAAAATGTCATAAGGAAGCCTGTTAGTTTTTATGCTAATTATCTTATTAATAATGAATAAATAACTTCTTAAATCATCTAAATTAAAACAGAAAGACCTCCCATTTTCCTGGATTAAAAGAATAAATATTTTAAATGACCATACTTCCCAGAGTGCAATATAAACACAATGAAATCCCCATAAAAGTACCTACATCAGTCTTTACAGAACTAGAAGAAAATAATCCTATAATTCATACAGAAATACAAAATACCTTGCACTTTCACTTTATTTTTTTATTTTTAATTCTATTTTATATGTATGAGTGTTTTGATTGAATGTCTGTGTACCATGA